>NC_045798.1:44935115-45238805 GCF_009873245.2 Balaenoptera musculus
TTTGGTATATAGGAACCACTAGTTGTTTTCAACCTTCTGTGAAATCACGTGCAACATAATTAAATATAAATACAGAATTAAACATACAAATAAGCATGTGTTCTACTTGCAGTCGTGTCAATCCAGCCTAGCACATTTATGTTGTGAATCCATTTTATGACTTCATTTCTCTGGTCACCCATGTGCATCGTATTCATATAGCAAACTCAGCTCAGGACCATCTTCTTCTATGAGGTCACCCCTCTTATTGTTCTAGCTTCCAGAAACCACTTCCAGGCCTGGATCCTATAGATTTGGTAGTTAGACCTGCAGAACAGTTTGTAGTTTATTATACTCTATTTTGTATAGTTATCTGCTTCCTATCTTATTGAGGTGCTAGATTCAGACACTTGGGAGATTTTCTGGACTCCCACTCTCTCTGCTGTGCTCTCTCTCTTCTTTTTTCTCTCTCCAACCAATCATTCACTAAGTTTCAAGAAGATTCTACCTCACCCTACCCTGATGTGTATATCCTGTTCATTTCCCTCATTATTTCTGTGGTGTCTTTGCTTTTGCTCACCTCCCTCACGTGTTCATTTTTCACACTGCCAGCGTTAGACTTCTAGAACAAAAGTCTGGTCACATCTCTTCTCTGTTTGACGTTTACCTTGGCACTCCTCTGTTACCACAAACATCCAAATACCTGTTATCATTCAGGCTCATCTCTTGCAACACTTACCTGCACTGAACTACATTGTAGTTTGCTAGTTACATTACCTGCCTCAGTACCTCCATGGGGACTCGAAGGAATATTTGGAAGGTAGACTCATAGGATGAGTCAAATATTTTATATTTTTATCTCATTTAAGCTTTGCTCAGCTTTAAGACAGAGGTATAATCATTATCCCCGTTTTCAAAGGAAAAAATAGAGGCTTTGAGAGGCTACATAAGGTATCCAATGTGGCAGAAAGAATACGTGGATGAGAGTAGAATGAAATTCAAATCTTCCTCAGACAAAGCTAATACTTCTACCCCCTGTGTCTTTGTGCATTTCCATAGGCTGTTCTCTTTGCTGAGAACTTCTTCTTCCTTACTTTTTATCTATCTAATAAACTACAATTACCCTTCCCAACTCAGCTAAAATGCCATTTTCTGTGAAGATTTCCTAAGAATCTTTCCTTTCCATCTCACCAGATAAAGGCTCCCAACTTTGGGCTCTACAATGTCTTAGGTCTACCATCTGCAAAATGTATTATATTTTACTATAATTATTTATTTAGCCATCTTGTTTTCCTCACCAGATTTTATGGATGTTGCATCTCCCTGTGTTGTTTTGTTTTCATCATAAAACTTACTGCAATGCATGCACCCAGAAATGTTCTGTGGTTAATTTATTCACTAACAGTATATAATTTAACTTAAAAACGTTTAAGAATCTAGATGTGATATGCATAAATGCTCCTCAGTCAGATGGACCTTTAACACTGCACAATGCTCCAAGCAGTGGTTTTCAGCTGTGAAGTTAAATCCTCTCCTTGGAGGAAATAGAATATCAGAATCCTAGTAACATGTGCAGCTTGGCCAATTTATTCGTATGAATTGGATTTAGGGAAAATACTATTTAGAGAATACTAATTAGAATACTAATTAGAGAATATAAATGGTAAGCATCTGTTTTTAAGCTGAGGAAGGTCTCTGATATGTTGACTTATAGTCTAACCTTGAGTTAGTTCTCAAGGTATGTGTATTATACCCTAACTAAACATATTAAAAGGAGCAAAGGCTGTAAAAGAGTAAGAAAAAGCAATATAAAGCTCAGGTCCATTCTGGTGGCATATTAAGGTCCCATAAAATAGAACTGATGAACAGAGTTACAAATTATTCCTCTGAAAAAATACCACTGAGAATATAAAAAAATCTGGTCCTAAAGAATCAAATTAATTTTATCATATAATATTTTGATTGAATTAAGTAATTCTCACTTGCCCTGAACTATATACTGACATGAATGTCATGAATTTGGAGTTTATTATTCAGGAAATGTCCATACAAATCTTAACGTAGCAGGTTAAAAAAATTTTCCAGCAATTTTGGGAAAAATACATAGTGGCTTTTCCCCTCTTAAATGGGAATTAGTATGCATAAATGATATAAGAAAGATCATTTTATTCACTTAGCAATCATATTTTTTTCACTTGTTCTTTTTTTTTAATAAATGTATTTATTTATTTATTTATCTTTGGCTGCGTTGGGTCTTCATTGCTGTGTGTGGGCTTTCTCCAGTTGCAGCAAGCGGGGGCTACTCTTTGCTGCGGTGCGTGGGCTTCCCATTGCGGTGGCTTCTTTTTGTTACGGTCAAGGCACGCGGGCTCAGTAGTTGTGGCTAGCAAGCTCTAGAACGCAGGCTCAGTAGTTGTGGCGCACAGGCTTAGTTGCTCCGTGGCATGTGGGATCTTCCTGGACCAGGGATCGAACCCGTGTCTCCTGCATTGGTAGGCGGATTCCTAACCACTGCGCCACCAGGGAAACACCCACTTGTTCTTTAAAATGCTTTCAAACATCTCTTAGTGGTGTTGCTTTACTGTTTTATCAGATATCTAGTAGCAGTACTAATATAATAATTTCTTTTCATGATACACGGAGCATAAGCTCAATGTATGTCCTTGGGAGGTGACAACTTTTGATTATATTCTCACAGAAAACTAGTATATTAAAGAAAAAACTTTCTAAAACTCAGAACTTTTAGACTATGTAAAGGCCACCCTCAGTCTGGGTTGAGATTTACTTTTATAACACGGGCTATTAGATTTCTTAGCATACTGCCTTTCTTTGTGGTTTTAAAAGGCACACTATGAATATGATGAACCATGGGCTGTGGACATATTAAAACTCTTTTAGATAAAATACCACTCCAATTCCTTTTCTGAATTGACTTTTCACAACATTCTTTGTTTTATTATTTTTATTCTTATATATCTTGCCTTCCAGAGCATATTTTACAATGTTTATGCACACTCTCCTAACACCCATATGGGTCACATTTATACTTTCCTTAATATTCCTTGCAGCCTCATATTTATAGATAAGTCCTTCATAATGCAGTTTATATGATGATGGGGAAGACAGATGTGACCCTGGCTTTCATTTTTGTCCAGGCTTCCAACTCGAGAATGCATTGTATAGAGAAATATTCATTTCCACCCCCAACTACTCAAACCAATGACAGTTGAAAGGAATTTCCACCCTTGTAAATTATAGTTTTACCTAATTAATGACATCACATAACATGATAAATTATGAATTTAGAAAATCATTATTTGGTAAATGAATGCTTGTCACTTGCTCTGATGGCAAATTAATCTTGGAGCATCTGAAGAAGGCTTAAAGGAACAGCAGCAGAATTGTTGACATGACTGTTGTACAGAGTCCCTTTTCTCACAAACTGGTGATTTGCTCATCAAAGTGTTTTGTTTGCCATTGAGGTTGAAAATGTCCCGATTCTGGGGGAAATGTGCATATTTTGGAAGTTGTTGGAAATCAAAAGGGAACAGCAATTGTTCTATTTTGAAATCCCAATTTTACAGGAGCTAAGATTTACGTATGGCATATTTTTGTTATAATTAAGTTATTAAGAGTAAGACAATATAACATTGTAAATCAACTCTACTTCAATAAAAGTAAAATTAAAAAAAAAGAGTAAGACATTTGTTTTCTGATTTTCTCTATGCTCTTCGGTATTTAGAAATATAGAAAGTACCACAAGCTAGAGGAACCTGCTTAGACCTGAACCCACGTAGGTGTGAGGAAACAAATGTCACGTACTCTTCTTCAGAACGGTCTGTTCTTCAGCAACTGTCACTCCTCAACTAGACATGTCCGTCAACATCTGGGATGTCCAGTAGCACTCCTGGTTGCACTGCCCACAGCATCCTGTTCGGACAGAGAGCCTAGACTATTCTATGATCAACAGTTGCTATGAATTGGACCTGATTTGACCCTATGGTATCCCATTTGTAAAATAGCCCTACGTAATAATTCTGTGCTCTAAATTCTGATCTCTAAGACAAAACAGTAGCAATTTACTAAGGCAAACAGAATGCATCCTTCCATAATTTTGACTAGAGAATTCAAGATGGGTTGGGCAGTTGGGAACAAGGAATAAAACTTCAGATAAAATTAGATGCATGGTTAGATAGAATGAGACCGTGAGACTAGTGGATTCTGGAACTGTCTTATGTGTTTACGGCTTTCTGCCCCTGATGTATCTACGCAGTGATATCATTTTTCTTATTGTACATGACATGACTTTCATTTCTGAAACCAAAATATATAGAGAATATTGTGAACAACGATTGCATGATGAACACTGAAGTAATTCAAAAAAATATTCTCATTTGTCACACTAGACTGAAAGATAAATGTCAGATTACAGATGTTTGTCTGCTCTGCACTGTTTTACAATAAGTATCCAGAAGAGTTCTTCTTTACTCACTGTCATATCTTTCTCAGATGTCTCTTTTCATCTCTTTGACGTGCATTTCCACCAGGTTCTGGATCAGCTGAGGCAGCAGTGTGTGTCATATCACCTGCGTGGATGAGGAAGATTCCTTTAACTTTTCTGGGCCAATTTGCTCCTCTATAAAATGGAAGTCATGCCGTCGTGTATGAAGTAGTTTTGTGAGGATTAGAGATAGCATATGTAATAACATTACTACCCTTCATAGAGGCAGTGACACATATGAGAAACAAAAACATTCTTATGGGTACCTTGAAATAATATTTCTGATCGTAGAAGATCAGTAGTAATAGGTTTGCCTATTTTATTCTCCTTTGAAATGTATGAGTCAGTCACTTTTCCCCAAATGTTCTTGTCTTCAGTAGCTACTGCTGGGGCTTCCCTGGTGGCTCAGTGGTTAAGATTCCGCCTGCCAATGCAAGGGACATGGGTTCGAGCCCTGGTCCAGGAAGATCCCACATGCCACGGAGCAACTAAGCCCATATGCCACAACTAAGCCTGCGCTCTAGAGCCCGTGAGCCACAACTACTGAAGCCCGCGTGCCTAGAGCCCGTGCTCCACAACAAGAGAAGCCATCACAATGAGAAGCCCGCACACCGCAACGAAGAGTAGACCCTGCTCCCGCAACTACAGAAAGCCCACACGCAGCAACGAAGACACAACGCAGTCAAAAATAAATAAATAAAATAAATAAATTTTAAAAAATAGCTACTGCTGCATAATCAACAGCAGCAAAAGTCTCAGTGGTAGACAGAATAAAGCACTTATTTCTCACCCATATGTCTGCAGGTTGGCTGTGGTTCAGCTGATCTAAGTTGGACTTGATTGCTTGGTATTGGGCTAGGGATTGGATTTAAGCCTGCTCCAATGTCTCTCAAAACTCTGAGACCAGCAAGCTATCTGGGGCAAGTTCTTTTTACAGAAATGGCAAAAGGGCAAGAGGACAAGCTCAAACATGCAAGCTTATTTCAATCTTGTTAATTTTTTATTGACTAAAAGAGTTGTATGACCCTTTCCTAAGTAAAAAAGCAGGGGAGTATAGAGGTGGGGTGTATGGGTGAAGTATTTTCTTAGTGGTGATCCAATCTACTGCACTTGTCATCCAGTGTAGGGAAGAATTTCAAAGGCTTCCAATATTTTAGTTTTAAATATGCATTTTATTTATATATCATACACACTGTGCAGTTAATGAAATACTTTTTAACTCCAGCTTATAGACATCATTGAGGATAGGTCAGCAAATGGGGAAAACTTGATGAAAAGAAATTTCAGTGTGTGATAATCCCCACTTCAAATTCAGTTTTGGTCCTCAAATTATAGAGGTTGCAATAAGACAGTTCCCTGTCTGTTTTTAGGGCTATATGTGTAGTGGCTCCTGGTTTCCCTTAGGAAAAGCTTACAGGAATTTTATCTGATTGGGAGATATATATGTACATATATAATTCCAGTCTGAGTAATAAGAATTGCTACAAAATAAGGTACTACTAGTAAAAACATAATATTTGATATCAACATGATATTTTATTAAAATTTATGACTCCCATCTTTTATCATTAATCATTCTTTTTGATGTCTCAGTTAAAGAACATTTTTAAAAGAGATGGCAAAATATACTGTGAATTAAAACCATTTTATGGCCTAAGATTTGGTAAAAATCTTCATTTAAGTCTACGTTTTTTTATATCTGTCATTTTGTGAAGTATACAATTAGTACTGGAGGAGGTTGAAATTACAGCAAACAAGATAGCAAAGTGAAATTACATTATTTTAAGAATTTGTGTATAAATGAGAATAATAAATATAGTAAAAGCAAATAAATCTGGAATGATTTATTTTCTTCAAATACAGAATTTCAAAATCAGGGCAAAGATTCTCATAGGAAAGAGAAAAGAGTAGATGAAGTTGTTTACGTATTCGATACTTTATGTATTATTTTGGAAGAATGAGTAAGGAAGTAAAGTTTTTGATATTAAAAATTGAAGATATTCTGAAAATAACTCATTATTTTATTCCATTGAAAACCAGAGGCTACTTTGAAATGTGCTGTATTCTTTTATGGAAATGAATACAATCTGTGAAATTGTAGTTACGTTTAGAAGAGGAACTTTTTTTCAAACTCTCTGAAGTTCCAGTATGAAAAGAAAATCAGAATCTAAGCATCTTCAAAAGTTTTCTCTATTCATTAAAATGAAAAACTGTGACAAGGATCCAGCCTGAATCAGATAGGTCAAGAAACTGTAATTCCAATCCAGAAAACCATAAACACTTTACATTACTGGCCATTTGACTACAGCTCCACAGCAGATAAAGGAAAAATAGTGCTTCTAGAGATAAAAAGTAAATCAGTCACATATAGAATATTATTTATTTCTTATTTTCTGTCTTTGTTTTGATTTATCTCTTATAATTTATTTCTGCAAATGAAGTAAAAAAATATGTTGGGAAACTGACTCGCTAAAGAATTTTCTCAGAAACTCACATACATTGAGAGCAAGGTACTTGAAAAAGAGTTATTGTTATTACACCTTCTTGAAAGATGTTTTTCATAAAGATAAACAAAGGATGTTAAATAACAGCCCAAGCAATGTTGTTTTGTGATTTTTAAATTCATTATTAAATATTAATATATATTCATGTTTATATTATATATGCATGTGTGTACATGCATATAATTTAAATATATGTTATCAAAAACAAAATTCTTAAAATAAAGCTATCAATTTGTTTGAATGGAATAGTAGCTTAATAAAATGCTACTAAGATACCTTATTAAGACACATACTGCAAAACTAATTATTTAGTATTTTTTATTTTCTGAAACTCTATAGGTTCAGACATGGTCTAATTAAAATTAAATTTGCCATAAAGATGATGCCAGAAGTTAGGATAAATGGCCAGTATGGTATAACTTTGGACAAATTATTGAAATGATTACAGCTTCACATGTAGTTCATAATTCTTCCTTCTTCCTTCATAATTTACCAATTTACAAGTAAAAACAGTTTTGATATAGGATGGTGGGTAGAAGGAAAGATCATCTTTCCCCATACTACCCCTCTTCATCTTTCTTTAAGTTAACAGATCTTTCATTCATAGCATTTGTAATCTCTAATTATTCATTTTTTTCCTTATTTGATGCTTTTCTTTCCCAACTATGCCTGCAGTGCTAACACATGGTAGACACTCAATAAATATTTGTGAAATGACTAAGGATTCCAAGTGAAACTGTCAAATTGTGCTATCTACATAGATTTTAGTAGACTTCAGGTTAGAAAGGAAAACCAGATCTACATTACCTATGCAGATATTCCAAAGTATCAACAACATGATCAAGGCTTCTTTTTCTGGAGTTATTATTTGTACAGTAGAACTCCTCCCCCATCACAATCCTAGAAGCTAAAACATAGCTTGACATTTTTACTGCTATATTGAATTACGCATACACAACGCTCATTACATGGTAAATCCCAGATTTTAAAAAATCTACTCACTCTTCTTAAATTGTCTCCTTCCTGGATATTCTTATTCTTATAATAATAAGAAAGGTGCTACTTCCTTTAAAACGATGGACGCACCACCCGTCTGTCTTCTCTTTCTCTTCCCTTTTTTTTGCTTGATCAATCTTTCTTCCTTTTTGCATTGTCAATTTCTCCATCTTCAGGGACTTTTTCCTCCTGTCTAATATTTAAATAGTGTAATTTATCCATAACCATATACAAAGCCTTTTCTCACCCTGTGTTCTACTCAGGTTATTGTACCATCTCTTACTTTCTATTCTGCATGATATCTCTCCACCTTCCAAAAAAATTGCATTCATTGCCTTCATTTCTACATTTCCCAATCGCTCTTTAATTTACAAAACCAGAGGGGTTTTTTTTTCTCATCACTTTCCTGAAACTACTCCCTGTGGAACATTAAATCTCCAGGCCTCTCAGTCCCCATCTTCTTCAGTCAGGACTTATAAATGGCCTTTCAATATTAGTTAAGGAAGGCTCAGTGCTGTGACAAAAAAAGCCTGCAATTTCAGTGGGGGCTAAACACTGTAGAATTTTAATTCTCATTCTTGTCATGGACCCATGGGGATCCAAGTGGGGATTTGGGGCTGTGTGTTCAGCTCCACACTTTCATTCTAGGGCCTAGGTTGAGAGCAGCTCTGCTATCTTCAGTACTTTACCATCTTCAACAAATTGCCAAGATTGCTCTAAGAGTTGTCAGCCATCTGGATAAACATGGAGAAATGCAGGTGGCAGATTTCTCGGCCCAGGTGTGGAAATGAAATATATCAATTTGCACAGATTCCATGGTCTGGAATTCAGTTCCATGGTTTCATTTAAGTGTGAGGCAGGACTGGGAAGTGTGCATCCAGGAAACAGACAAACAAACATGGGTTTAAGATGCAGGTGCAAGTGTCTGCCACACTTCCTTGAAAAATCTCTTTTGTCTTGTCTTCCACACCCTTTGCTATTCTTTTTTTTTTTTTCCGTTCCTCTCATTAATATATTTAATGCTCTTAACCAGTGCCATAACTTTTTGACATCAGCAGAATACTATGTTCTTTTAATTGGTTTATTCAATTCTATGGTTTTAAACCATATGTGCATGTGACATTTTGTCTCTAGCATTGATTTGTTTCTTATGATTTAGAATCCTGCTTTTAATTGCTGACTGCACCTATCTATCATTGATAGTCTGAGGCTCCTGGCATCTAACGCAATGAAACACACATCCCTCACTTTATTCTCCAATATTTTGTTTCTTCTCAAGCTTAGAATGAAAGAACGATATTATTTTCTTTGCCGTACTTAATCTGCTTCCACAGTGTCTCCTGTCACTGCCGACAGACAGACCTGAATTACTATTTATTGTACTTTTCTAATGACCTCCTAAATGGGATGCCTTCATGCCATGTCTCCTTGTTCTGATATAGCTTATACACTATCCTATGTATTATCTTTAAAGACTACAGATTTGATAATGGCTTTCTTTTACTCAATTACTCACCATCAAATAAAAGGTTTAAACTGTTGAATCTGACAACCATGCTTCTTTACCTACCTCTCATGATATAAGTGCTCACATTACTTTGAGACAGGGATGCACAAATTAAACATTGTGAATGAAGAAGATATTCTTTTGGGCTCCAAAACAAATAATTCTACTAATAATAACATTATTAAGAGTTGACATCTATAGAGAATGAACTATGTGCTTGGCATTACACTAAGAGCACTGCATGAAGTACCTCATTAATCTTCCCTACAATCTTAGAGTCCAAATTATTCTCCCAGATTCAAAGATGCAAAGGTTATTACTAGCCTGGTTTCATGCTTTTTGGAAGTGCTAGAGTCTTTTGTGTAATTTTGTCTCCAGGTTGAAAAGAAGATTATCAGGTAGAATCTCTATTTGATCTCTAGTGTTTTCAACACTGAAAAAACACACTATGAGGTACTTTCTCGCACTATCTTTCCATATAATTTTACTCAGTGGAAGTGGGACTCAGAGAGTTCATTTTAGAATAGGGATGGGGGGGAAAGGACAAAATGAAAATGAATCATTTAAATTGGTTTGATAGCTGAGTGTATTTGAATATTTGAAACTGGGAGATACACTGAAATAATACTATATAGGTGACACTCAAGGTTTTTAAAACAGGAAATAAAATTATTGGAAATGCGCTATTTGGAAAATCAGCGTGGTCATGATGTGAAGATAGAATTAAATGTGTAGAGGCAGGAAGAAGAAAAACAAGCTATTATAAAACCCAAGGTGGGGGAGCACCTTCAAGATAGCAGAGGAGTAAGACGTGGAGATCACCTTCCTCCCCACAAGTACATCAAAACTACATCTACATGTGGAACAACTCCTGCAGAACACCTACTGAACGCTGGCAGAAGACCTCAGACTTCCCAAAAGATGCCCTCAGGTGACCTACATGCAGAGGCGGGGCCAAATCCAAAGCTGAACCCCAGGAGCTGCACAAACAAAGAAGAGAAAGGGGAATTCCTCCCAGCAGCCTCAGGAGCAGTGGATTAAATCTCCACAATCAACTTGATGTACCCTGCATCTGTGGAATAACTGAATAGACAATGAATCATCCCAAAATTGAGGCGGTGGACTTTGGGAGCAACTGTAGACTTGGGGCTTGCTTTCTGCATCTAATTTGTTTCTGGTTTTATGTTTATCTTAGTTTAGTATTTAGAGCTTATTATTATTGGTAGATTTGTTTATTGATTTCATTGCTATCTTCCTTTTTAATTTTTTTATTTTTGAATATTATTTTATTTATTTTTTTATACAGCAGGTTCTTATTAGTCATCAATTTTATACACATCAGTGTATACATGTCAATCCCAATTGCCCAATTCATCACACCACCACCCCCACGCCCACGGCTTTCCCCCCTTGATGTCCATATGTTTGTTCTCTACATCTGTGTCTCAATTTCTGCCCTGCAATCCGGTTCATCTGTAACATTTTTCTAGGTTCCACATATATGCATTAATATATGATATTTGTTTTTCTCTTTCCAACTTACTTAACTCTGTATGACAGTCTCTAGATCCATCCACATCTCAACAAATGACCCAATTTCGTTCCTTTTTATGGCTGAGTAATATTCCATTTTATATATATACCACATCTTCTTTATCCATTCATCTGTCGATGGGCATTTAGGTTGCTTCCATGACCTGGCTATTGTACATAATGCTGCAATGAACATTGGGGTGCATGTGTCTTTTTGAATTACGGTTGTCTCTGGGTATATGCCCAGTAGTGAGATTGCTGGATCATATGGTTATTCTATTTTTAGGTTTTTAAGGAACCTCCATACTGTTCTTCATAGTGGCTATATCAATTTACATTCCCACCAACAGTGCAAGAGGGTTCCCTTTTCTCCACACTCTCTCCAGCATATTTTGTTTGTAGATTTTCTGATGATGCCCATTCTAACTGGTGTGAGGTGATACCTAATTGTAGTTTTGATTTGCATTTCTCTAATAATTATTGACGTGGAGCAGGTTTTCATCTGCTTCTTGGCCATCTGTATGTCTTCTTTGGAGAATTGTCTATTTAGATCTTCTGCCCATTTTTGGATTGGGTTGTTTGTTTTTTTTTAATATTGAGCTGCATCAGCTGTTTATATATTTTGGAGATTAATCCTTTGTCCATTGATTCATCTGCAAATATTTTCTCCCATTCTGAGGGTTGTCTTTTCGTCTTGTTTATGGTTTCCTTTGCTGGGCAAAAGCTTTGAAGGTTCATTAGGTCCCATTTGTTTATTTTTGTTTTTATTTCCATTACACTAGGAGGTGCATCAAAAAAGATCTTGCTGTGATTTATGTCAAAGAGTGTTCTTCCTATGTTTTCCTCTAAGAGTTTTATAGTGTCAGGTCTTACATTTAGGTCTCGAATCCATTTTGAGTTTATTTTTGTGTATGGTGTTAGGGAGTGTTCTAATTTCATTTTTTTACATGTAGCTGTCCTGTTTTCCCAGCACCACTTATTGAAGAGGCTGTCTTTTCTCCATTGTATATCCTTGCCTCCTTTGTCATAGATTAGTTGACCATAGGTGCATGGGCTTACCTCTGGGCTTTCTATCTTGTCCCATTGATCTATGTTTCTGTTTTGTGCCAGTACCATATTGTCTTGATTACTGTAGCTTTGTAGTATAGTCTGAAGTCAGGGAGTCTGATTCCTCCAGCTCCCTTTTTTTCCCTCAAGACTGCTTTGGCTACTCGGGGTCTATTGTGTCTCCATGCAAATTTTAAGATTTTTTGTTTTAGTTCCGTAAAAAATGCCATTGGTAATTTGATAGGGATTCCATTGAATCTGTACATTGCTTTGGGTAGTAGAGTCATTTTCACAATGTTGATTCTTCCAATCCAAGAACATGGTATATCTCTCCATCTCTTGGTATCATCTTTAATTTCTTTCATCAGTGTCTTATAGTTTTCTGCATACAGGTATTTTGTCTCCCTATGTAGGTTTATTCCTAGGTATTTTATTCTTTTTGTTGCAAAGGTAAATGGGAGTGTTTCCTTAATTTCTCTTTCACATTTTTCATCATTAGTATATAGGAATGCAAGAGATTTCTGTGCATTAATTTTGTATCCTGCAACTTTACCAAATTCATTGATTAGCTCTAGTAGTTTTCTGGTGGCATCTTTAGGATTCTCTATGTAAATTATCATGTCATCTGCAAACAGTGACAGTTTTACTTCTTCTTTTCCAATTTGGATTCCTTTTATTTCTTTTTCTTCTCTGATTGCCATGGCTAGGACTTCTAAAACTATGTTGAATAGTAGTGGTGAGAGTGGACATCCTTGTCATTTTCCTGATCTTAGAGGAAATGCTTTCAGTTTTTCACCATTGAGAATGATGTTTGCTGTGGGTTTGTCATATATGGCCTTTATATGTTGAGGTAGGTTCCCTCTATGCCCACTTTCTGGAGAGTTTTTATCATAAGTGGGTGTGGAATTTTGTCAAAAGCTTTTTCTGCATCTATTGAGATGATCATATGGTTTTTCTTATTCAATTTGTTAGTATGGTGTATCACATTGATTTATTTAAACATATTGAAGAATCCTTGCATCCCTGGGATAAACCCCACTTGATCATGGTGTATGGTCCTTTTAATGTGTTGTTGGATTCTGTTTGCTGATATTTTGTTGAGGATTTTTGCATCTATATTCATCAGTGATATTGGTCTGTACTTTTCTTTTTTTGTAGTATTCTTGTCTGGTTTTGGTATCAGGGTGATGGTGACCTCATAGAATGAGTTTGGGAGTGTTCCTTCCTCCACAATTTTTTGGAAGAGTTTGAGAAGGATGGGTGTTAGCTCTTCTCTAAATGTTTGATAGAATTCACCTGTGAAGCCATCTGGTCCTGGACTTTTATTTGTTGGAAGATTTTTAATTACAGTTTCTATTTCATTACGTGTGATTGGTCTGTTCATATTTTGTATTTCTTCCTGGTTCAGTCTTGGAAGGTTATACCTTTCTGAGAATTTGTCCATTTCTTCCAGGTTGTCCATTTTGTTGGTATAGAGTTGCTTGTAGTAGTCTCTTAGAATGCTTTGTATTTCTGCAGTGTCTGTTGTAACTTCTCCTTTTTCATTTCTAATTTTATTGATTTGAGTCCTCTCCCTCTTTTTCTTGATGAGTCTGGCTAATGGTTTATCAATTTTGTTTATCTTCTCAAAGAACCAGCTTTTATAGCTATAAACCAGCTTGTATAGCTATAAACTTCCGTCTTAGAACTGCTTTTGCTGCATCCCATAGGTTTTGGGTCATTGTGTTTTCATTGTCATTTGTTTCTAAGTATTTTTTGATTTCCTCTTTGATTTCTTCAGTGATCTCTTGGTTATTTAGTAACGTATTGTTTAGCCTCTATATGTTTGTGTTTTTTACGGTTTTTTCCCTGTACTTAATTTCTAATCTCATAGCGTTGTTGTCAGAAAAGATGCTTGTTATGATTTCAATTTTCTGAAATTTACTGAGGCTTGGTTTGTGACTGAAGATGTGATCTATCCTGGAGAATGTTCCGTGTGCACTTGAGAAGAAAGTGTAATCTGCTGTTTTTGGATGGAATGTCCTATAAATATCAATTAAATCTATCTGGTCTATTGTGTCATTTAAAGCTTCTGTTTCCTTATTTATTTTCATTTTGGATGATCTGTCCATTGGAGTAAGTGAGGTGGTAAAGTCCCCCACTATTATGTGTGTTACTGTCGATTTCCTCTTTTATAGCTGTTAGCAGTTGCCTTATGTATTGAGGTGCTCCTATGTTGGGTGCATATATATTATAATTGTTATATCTTCCTCTTGGATTGATCCCTTGATCATTATGCAGTATCCTTCCTTGTCTCTTGTAACATTCTTTATTTTAAAGTCTATTTTATCTGATATGAGTATTGCTACTCCAGCTTTCTTTTGATTTCCATTTGCATGGAATATCTTTTTCCATCCCCTCATTTTCAGTCTGTACGTGTCCTTAGGTCTGAAGTGGGTCTCTTGTAGACAGCATATATATGGGTCTTGTTTCTGTATTCATTCAGCAAGCCTGTGTCTTTTGGTTGGAGCATTTAATCCATTTACGTTTAACATGATTATCGATATGTATGTTCCCATGACCATTTTCTTAATTGTTTTGGGTTTGTTTCTGTAGGTCCTTTTCTTCTCTTGTGTTTCCCACTTAGAGAAGTTCCTTTAGCATTTGTTGTAGAGCTGGTTTGGTGGTGCTGAATTCTCGTAGCTTTTGCTTGTCTGTAAAGCTTTTGATTTCTCCATCGAATCTGAATTAGATCCTTGCTGGGTAGGGTAATCTTGGCTGTAGGTTCTTCCTTACATCACTTTAAGTATATCACGCCACTCCCTTCTGGCTTGTAGAGTTTCTGCTGAGAAATCAGCTGTTAACCTTATGGGAGTTCCCTTGTATGTTATTTGTCGTTTTTCCCTTGCTGCTTTCAATAATTTTTCTTTGTCTTTAATTTTTGCCAATTTGATTACTGTGTGTCTTGGCGTGTTTCTCCTTGGGTTTATCTTGTATGGGACTCGCTGTGCTTCCTGGACTTGGGTGGCTGTTTCCTTTCCCATGTTAGGGAAGTTTTTGACTATAATCTCTTCAAATATTTTCTCAGGTCCTTTCTCTCTCTTCTCCTTCTGGACCCTATAATGAGAATGTTGTTGCATTTAATGTTGTCCCAGAGGTCTCTTAGGCTGGCTTCATTTCTTTTCATTCTTTTTTCTTTAGTCTGTTCCGCAGCAGTGAATTCCACCATTCTGTCTTCCAGGTCGCTTATCCGTTCTTCTACCTCAGTTATTCTGCTATTGACTCCTTCTAGTGTAGTTTTCATTTCAGTTATTGTATCGTTCATCTCTGTTTGTTTGTTCTTTAATTCTTCTAGGTCTTTGTTAAACATTTCTTGCATCTTGTTGATCTTTGCCTCCATTCTTTTTCCGAGGTCCTGGATCATCTTCACTATCATTATTCTGAATTCTTTTTCTGGAAGGTTGCCTATCTCCACTTCATTTAGTTGTTTTTCTGGGGCTTTATCTTGTTCCTTCATCTGGTACATAGCCCCCTGCCTTTTCATCTTGTCTGTGTTTCTTTGAATGTGTTTTTTGTTCCACAGGCTGCAGGATTGTAGTTCTTCTTGCTTCTGCTGTCTGCCCTCTGGGGGATGAGGCTATCTAAGAGGCTTGTGTAAGTTTTCTGATGGGAGGGACTGGTGGTCGGTAGAGCTGACTGTTGCTGTGGTGAGCAGAGCTCAGTAAAACTTTAATCCACCTGACTGCTGATGGGTGGGGCTGGGTTCCCTCCCTGTTGGTTGTTTGGCCTGAGGCAACCCAACACTGGAGCCTACCTGGGCTCTTTGGCGGGGCTAATGGTAGACTCTGGGAGGGCTCATGCCAAGGAGTACTTCCCAGAACTTCTGCTGCCAGTGTCCTTGTCCCCACGGTGAGCCACAGCCACCCCCTGCTTCTGCAGGAGACCCTCCAACACTAGCAGGTAGGTCTGGTTCAGTCTCCCCTGGGGTCACTGCTCCTTCCCCTGGGTCCCGATGCACACACTACTTTGTTTGTGCCTTCCAAGAGTGGAGTCTCTCTTTCCCCTAGTCCTGTCAAAGTCCTGCAATCAAATCCCACTAGCCTTCAAAGTCTGATTCTCTAGGAATTCCTCCTCCTGTTGTGGGGCCGCCAGGTTGGGAAGCCTGACGTGGGGCTCAGAACCTTCACTCCAGTGGGTGGACTTCTGTGGTATAAGTGTTCTCTAGTCTGTGAGTCACCCACCCAGCAGTTATGGGATTTGATTTTACTGTGATTGCGCCCCTCCTACCGTCTCACTGTGGCTTCTCCTTTGTCTTTGGATGTGGGGTATCTTCTTTGGTGAGTTCCAGTGTCTTCTTGTCAATGATTGTCCAGCAGCTAGTGTGATTCTGGTGTTCTCACAAGAGGTAGTGAGAGCATGTCCTTCTACTCCGCCATCTTGGTTTGGGCAACCCCTCTGGATGATTTTCTAAATGAAACAGCAAGGCACTCTCCACCCATGCTTTGGACCCATCATTTTCATGGCCACCAGCGGCTGCATTAGCAACTCCCCCTTTTTTATTTATATATATATGTGTATATTTTTTTCTTTTTTCTCTTTTTGTGAGTGTGTTTGTGCCTGCTTCTTTGTTTGATTTTTGTCTGTATAGCTTTGCTTTTGCCATTTGTCCTAGGGTTCTGACTGTCTGTTGTGTTTTTTTCTTTTTAGTGTAGATTTAGTGCTTGTTATCATTGGTGGATTTGTTTTTTGGTTTTGTTGCTCTCTTCTTTCTTTCTCTCTTCTTTTTTGTATTACTTTTCAATTTTTTTATTATTAATAATTTTTTCTATTTTAGTAACTTTCTTTTCTTTTCTTTCTTTCTTTCTCCCCCCCCCCCCATTTCTTCTGAGCCATGTGGCTGACAGGGTCTTGGTGATCTGGCCGGGTGTTAAGCTTGAGAATCTGAGGTGGGAGAGCCGAATTCAGGACATTGGTCCACCAGAGACCTCCTGGCATCACGTAACATCAAATGTCGAAAGCTCTCCCAGAGATCTCCATCTCAACGCTAAGACCCAGTTCCACTCAACGATCTGCAAGCTACAGTGCTGGACACCCTATGCCAAACAACTAGTAACAGGAACATAAACCCACCCATTAGTAGAGAGGCTGCCTAAAATCATAATAAGTTCACAGACACCCCAAAACGCACCACAGACGTGGTCCTGCCCACCAGAAAGAAAATATCCAGCCTCATCCACCAGAACACAGGCACCAGTCCCATCCATCAGGAAGCCTACACAACACTGAACCAACCTTAGCCACTGGGGGCAGACACCAAAAACAACGGGAACTATGAAACTGCAGCCTGTGAAACGAATACCCCAAACACAGTAAGTGAAGCAAAATGAGAAGACAGAGAAATACACAGCAGATGAAGGAGCAAGGTAAAAACCCACCAGACCAAATAAATGAAGAGGAAATAGGCAGTCTACCTGAAAAAGAATTCAGAATAATGATAGTAAAGATGATCCAAAATCTTGGAAAAAGAATGGAGAAAATACAAGAAACGTTTAACAAGGACCTAGAAGTACTAAAGAGCAAACAAACAATGATGAACAACACAATAAATGAAACTAATAATTCTCTAAAATCAATAGCAGAATAACTGATGCAGAAGAACGGATAAATGACTTGGAAGATAAAATAGTGGAAGTAACTACCACAGAGCAGAATAAAGAAAAAATAATGAAAAGAATTGAGGACAATCTCAGAGATATCTGGGACAACATTAAACGTACCAATATTCGAATAATAGGGGTTCCAGAAGAAGAAGAGAAAAAAAGGGACTGAGAAAATATTTGAAGAGATTATTGTTGAAAACTTCCCTAATATGGGAAACGAAATAATCAGTCAACTTCTGGAAGCACAGAGAATCCCATACAGGGTAAATCCAAGGAGAAACACACCAAGACACATATTAATCAAATGATCAAAAATTAAATACAAAGATAAATATTAAAAGCAGCAAGGGAAAATCAACACATAACATACAAGGGAATCCCCATTGGTTAACAGCTGACCTTTCAGCAGAAAGTCTGCAAGCCAGAATGGAGTGGCAGGACATATTTAAAGTGATGAAAGGGAGGAACCTAAAACCAAGATTACTCTACACAGCAAGGATCTCACTCAGATTTGTCAGAGAAATTAAAACCTTCACAGATAAGCAAGAGCTAAGAGAATTCAGCACCACAAAAACAGCTCTACAACAAATGCTAAAGGAACTTCTCTAGGCAGGAAACACAAGAGAAGGAAAAGACTTACAATAACAAACCCAAAAGAGTTAAGAAAATGGTAATAGGAACATACATATCGATAACTACCTTAAATGTAAATGGATTAAATGCTCCAACCAAAACATAGACTGGCTGAATGGATGCAAAAACAAGACCCATATATATGCTGTCTACAAGAGACCCACTTCAGACCGAGGGACACATACAGACTGAAAGTGAGGGGATGGAAAAAAGATATTCCATGCAAATAGAAATCAAAAGAAAGCTGGAGTAGCAATTCTCATATTAGGCAAAATAGACTTTAAAATAGACTGTTACAAGAGACAAAGAAGGACAGTACATAACGATCAAGGGATCAATGCAAGAAGAAGATATAACAGTTGTAAATATCTATGCACCCAACATAGGAGCACCTCAATACATAAGGCAACTACTAACAGCCATAAAAGGGGAAATTGGCAGTAACACAATCATAGTAGGGGACTTTAACACCCCACTTTCACCTATGGACAGATCATCCAAAGTGAAAATAAATAAGGAAACACAAGCTTTAAATGATACATTAAACAAGATGGACTTAATTGATATTTATAGGACATTCCATCCAAAACCAACAGAATACACTTTCTTCTCAAGTGCTCATGGAACATTCTCCAGGATAGATCATATCTTGGGTCACAAATCAAGCCTTGGTAAATTTAAGAAAATTGAAATCACGTCAAGTATCTTTTCCAACCACAACACTACTTACAGGGAAAAAACTGTAAAAAATACAAACACATGGAGGCTAAACAATACACTACTAAATAACCAAGAGATCACTGAAGAATTCAAAGAGGAAATAAAAAAATACCTAGAAACAAATGACAATTAAAACACGAAGACCCAATACTTATAAGATGCAGCAAAATCAGTTCTAAGAGGGAAGTTTATAGCAATACAATCCTACCTCAAGAAACAAGAAACATCTCAAATAAACAACCTAACCTTACACCTAAAGCAATTAGAGAAAGAAGAACAAAAATCCCCCAAAGTTAGCAGAAGAAAAGAAATCATAAAGGTCAGATCAGAAATAAATGAAAAAGAAATGAAGGATATGATAGCAAAGATCAATAAAACTAAAAGCTGGTTCTTTGAGAAGATAAACAAAATTGATAAACCATTAGTCAGACTCATCAAGAAAAAAAGGGAGAAGACTCAGATCAATAGAATTAGAAATGAAAATGGAAAAATAACAACTGGCACTGCAGAAATACAAAGAATCATGAGAGATTACTACAAGCAACTATATGCCAATAAAATGGACAACCTGGAAGAAATGGACAAATTCTTAGAAAAGCACAACCTTTCAAGACTGAAACAGGAAGAAATAGAAAATATAAACAGACCAATCACAAGCACTGAAATTGAGACTGTGATTAAAAATCTTCCAACAAACAAAAGCCCAGGACCAGATGGCTTCACAGGCAAAGTCTATCAAATATTTAGAGAAAAGCTAACACCTATCCTTCTCAAATTCTTCCAAAATATTTAGAGGGAGGAACACTCCCATACTCATTCTATGAGGCCAACATCACCCTGATAACATACCAGACAAAGAAGCCACAAAAAAAGAAAACTACAGGCCAATATCACTGATGAACATAGATGTAAAAATCCTCAACAAAATATTAGTAAACAGAATCCAACAGCACATTAAAAGGATCATACACCATGATCAAGTGGGGTTTATCCCAGGAATGCGAGTATTCTTCAATATACGCAAATCAATCAATGTGATAAACCATATTAAGAGACTGAAGGAGAAAAACCATATGATCATCTCAATAGATGCAGAAAAAGCTTTTGACAAAATTCAACACCCATTTATGATAACAGCCCTCCAGAAAGTAGGCACAGAGGGAACTTACCTCACATAACAAAGGCCATATATGACAAACCCACAGCCAACATCGTTCTCAATGGTGAAAAAATGAAACCATTTCCACTAAGATCAGGAATAAGACAAGGTTGCCCACTCTCACCACTATTATTCAACATAGCATTGGAAGTTTTAGCCATGGCAGACAGAGAAGAAAAAGAAAAAAAAGGAATACAAATCAGAAAAGAAGAAGTAAAACTGTCACTGTTTGCATATGACATGACACTGTACATAGAGCATGCTAAAGATGCTACCAGAAAACTACTAGAGCTAATCAATGAATTTGGTAAAGTAGCAGGATACAAAATTAATGCACTGAAATCTCCTGAATTCCTATCCACTAATGATGAAAAATCTGAAAGAGAAGTTAAGGAAACACTCCCATTTACCACTGCAACAAAAAGAATAAAATACCTAGGAATAAACCTACCTAAGGAGAGAAAAGACCTGTATGCAGAAAACTATAAGACACTGATGAAAGAAATTAAAGATGATACAAACAGATGGAGAGATATACCATGTTCTTGGATTGGAAGAATCAACATTGTGAAAATGACTATAGTACCCAAAGCAATCTACAGATTCAATGCAATCCCTATCAAACTACCAATGGTGTTTTTCACAGAACCAGAAACAAAAATTTCACAATTTGTATGGAAACACAAAAGACCCCAAAAAGCCAAAGCAATCTTGAGAAAGAAAAACGGAGCTGGGGGAATCAGCCTCCCTGGCTTCAGACTATACTACAAAACTACAGAAATCAAGACAATATGGTACTGCACAAAAACAGAAATATAGATCAATGGAACAGGATAGAAAACCCAGAGGTAAACCCACGCACATATGATCACCTTATCTTTGCTAAAGGAGGCAAGAATATACAATGGAGAAAAGAGAGCCTCTTCAATAAGTGGTGCTGGGCAAATTGGACAGCTACATGTGAAAGAATGAAATTAGAACACTCCCTAACACCATACAGAAAAATAAATTCCAAATGCATTAAAGACCTCAATGTAAGGCTAGACACTATAAAATCTTAGAGGAAAACATAGGCAGAACACTCCATGACATAAATCACAGCAAGATCCTTTTTGACCCACCTCCTAGAGAAATGGAAATAAAAAGAAAAGTAAACACATTGGACGTAATGAAACTTAAAAGCTTTTGCATTACACAGCAAAGGAAACCATACACAAGATGAAAAGACAACCCTCAGAATTGGAGAAAATATTTGCAAATGAAGCAACTGACAAAGGATTAATCTCCAGAATTTATAAGCAGCTCATGCAGCTCAATATCTAAAAAACAAACAATACAATCCAAAAATGGGCAGAAGACCTAAATAGACATTTCTCCAAGGAAGACATACGGATTGCCAAGAAACACATGAAAGGATGCTCAACATCACTAATCATCAGAGAAATGCAAATCAAAACTACAATTAGGTATCACCTCACACCGGTCATAATGGCCATCATCAAAAAATCTACAAACAACAAATGCTGGAGAGGGTGTGGAGAAAAGGGAACCCTCTTGCACTGTTGGTGGGAATGCAAATTGATACAGCCACTATGGAGAACAGTATGGAGGTTACTCAAAAAACTAAAAATAGAACTACCATATGACCCAGCAATCCCACTACTGGGCGTATACCCTGAGAAAACCATAATTCAAAAAGAGTCATGTACCACAATGTTCACTGCAGCTCTGTGTACAATAGCCAGGACATGGAAGCAACCTAAGTGTCCATCAACAGATGAATGGATAAAGAAGATGTGGCACATATATACAGTGGAATATTACTCAGCCATAAACGGGAATGAAATTGAGTTATTTGTAGCGAGGTGGATAGACCTAGAGACTGTCATACAGAGTGAAGTGAGTCAGAAAGAGAAAAACAAATACCATATGCTTACACATATATATGGAATCTAAAAAAAAAAAAAAGGTTCTGAAGAACCTAGGGGTAGGACAGGAATAAAGACGCAGACATAGAGAATGGACTTGAGGACATGGGGACGGGGAAGGGTAAGGTGGGACGAAGTGAGAGAGTGGCATGGACATATATACACTACCAAATGTAAAATAGGTAGCTAGTGGGAAGCAGCCGCATAGCACAGGGAGATCAGCTCAGTGCTTTGTGACCACCTAGAGGTGTGGGATAGGGAGGCTGGGAGGGAGATTCAAGAGGGAGGAGATATGGGGATGTATGTACATGTATAGCTGATTCACTTTGTTATACAGCAGAAACTAACACACCATTCTAAAGCAATCATACTCCAATAAAGATGTTAAAAAAAAAAATCACACACACGTTAAAAAAAAAACCCAAGGGAAAAAGTAATAATAACCTCAGTTAGTGTCACTTTATATATGATTGTGATGTCAATCTTCCTTTGAAATAGATACTTCCCTGGCCTCTAGCCTGCTGTCCACCCTCTGATGAGAAGCTATTGCTCTGATGTTAAATATTATGGTCTCCAGAGCCAGACACCACATTTTCATGCCATCTACACAGTTTACTGATTTAATTTCTATGCCAAACTTTTTCTTAGGACACTGATTCTTAAAATAATCCCTCTTTTGAAGTGCATAGCTTGCTGGAAACTATTAAATATTTTTCATTTGTACCCACATGAAAAAAAAAGGGATACAAACATAATAACATAATTAAATGTCATCATGCTGTGTCTTATATATAATTCTTAGTCTGATAAGAATGAATCTATCCATAGATCTCCGAGTCCATACAAATATAAATTAATCATGATTTTCTTAAGTCTGGATTTTCTGCAATTTGGATAACTTGATTTTCTTATTAACTGAATGTGCAGGACCTTTATTTTTATATGATATTCTTATTTGTCCAATGATTACTTCAATCCTCATTTTTTTCTTAAATTACCTTAAAAAGTGATTTTAAAATGGTGTTTAGAGTGGTACTTGTGATGGTGATGTGAGGAACGGGGGCTGATGATCTATTGTTCTGGGAGAATTGCGTCCATGGTGAAAAGAGGAGGGTTGGCAGGAAAACATTATATACAGATATCTCAGTAACAGAATCAGTTCCAGATGGTCCTAGGCTTGTGCACCATGTTGGGGGGCAGCCTCTTTAATGTTCTCTACCATTAGGAATTTCAAGGGTGCCTTTGGATATTGGAAGACAGAGCATTTTCAGCACTGAGACTGAACTAAAACAAGACAAACACTGTAGGCAAGTCTGATTTATGTCACTGCTCCTTTTTCAAGGATCTCTTCCACCTCCTTTTCTTCTTTATTTCATAGGTCACTGTCCTGACCACTTACATTGTCCTGCTAGCCATTCTGTCTATGACCCTGATAAATCTAGTAATTACTACAGTTCATGAACATTTTCTATGAGCTAGGTTCTCTGCTAAGCCCTTTATGGGCTTCATTTTATTTAATCCTCACAACAATCCAAACAGCTTGATATTATTATCCCTGAGGAAATTGGAGTTCAAGAGGCCGAAGAGTTTGTTCAAAATCCATAGTCTTCAGGTGGCACAGCTTGTATTCAACTCCATTTGGTTTGACCCAAAGCCTGGGCTACATTTAAAACTCAACTAGGGTTTAAGCGTCATGGATAAACATGCCCAGAAGTCAAGACAGAACATAGTTGTAAGCAAAATAAAAATAGACTAAGACAAGTTACAGTTTGTGATTTTTTCCTTAGAGACATATTCAACTGAATAGGGATCATCTCGGGAAAAATTGAAGCTAGCAAGGTTTATCTTCAGCTTTTGTACCAATTTTCATTGTCTAATCTTCTTACGCTCCTGTGACAGCTAATGACCTTATGCTGCCCATGTGTTTCTCCTGTCATAATGAGTAGTGTTGAATAAACTCATTTTGGCTGAATTATAAGTGACGTAAGGTTTTATCCCTTTTGGAGAAATTTGCATTTTTTAAGAGGGGATATTAAAAAATCATAGGGGTTAACTTAAATGTATTAATCTTAAAGAGTGGGACTTTTAGACTGTGACTGATGGGTGAAAAATGCATTTTAGGTCTTGGGCCACTTTCCTGTGGCTTTTCAAGACACACCCTCTATGTGATCAGACACTGCACTGATGTGATAGCCAGGGCAGTGACTGAGGCTGGATATTCACTTTCTTGTTTCTCACTTATGGAAAACATACTTTCTGGGCAATTATTATTATTATTATTTGTTTTTGGCCATCATTTTTATGATCTAATATGTGTTTTCAAGTTTCATATAAGATATAGAAATACTCGTTGGGTAGTACTTAAATTGAATGGGAAAGTACTTAATTCCTTGTTTTTTAGGAAATAACAATCTAATGAAGATATGTTATAAACAAGTGTTCAAATGCACATTTGACAGTTTAATTTATTTAGAATTTATTGCCTACAGTGTCTTGAGATTTATAGATGGAAACTTTCTATGTAAAACCAAAACCAAAATCTATCTATCTAATCTAATATATATTTTATTTGTATATCTATGTATTTTGTATATCTATAAAACCAAAATATAATTCTATTTGTATGTTTGTATCTAACTCCATTGGATCCAAAGTTTATGTTAGCATTTTTGATGCCTCAAGAAATTATTGAGAGCAAGAAATTATTCATGTGAAACCCATATATGTTAGAACTAGGTTAACAATATAATGAGTGATACAAACTAGATCTTCCCAGTATAGGATGGGAATAAGCCTGGCAAAAAACCAATGCTACTTCAAAAAATCAACAAAAACCATAAACTGCCTCAATGGCTGTGTTTCTGATTAGATAAGTACATATCATATATCACACATAAAGCAATGGAAATGCAGAAGTCCAGTATGTGTGAATTATCGTCCCACTCAACCAGCACATATCAGATCGAGTGATCGGTTCCACGTCAGTCATTGTATGTAATAGCATCATCAGTAATAGACATCATGTGATCAATGAATCTGAGTCTGCAAAGAAAAATCATGGTTTGCTTTTAAGACTTATGTGAAATGAAAAAAAAAAAACTTTGGGGTAGAAATTGTTAAGCCCCCTGGCAATGAATGCGATTCCTGCCTTGGTGAAAAGATAATTGGTTCAGGAAAAATGTGATTAGATTGTGTCCCTCTAGAAATCACACAGGATTGAACTTTTTCAATTCAGTCTTTATAGTAGACATGTACAAGTCTCAGAGACCCTGCGGCCATACACAGGCAATTGTTCTATTCACAGGCATGGCCAGGATAGAAGCTGTGGACAGAGCTGAAGCTTGTCAGACTCATTGCCATGTGAGTGGTTTCTGCAATTAGTAGGTAGCAGGTTGGTCAGGAGAAATGGCAGAGGGAAAGGCTGGATGGCAATGGGTTCCCAGGGGGTAATACAGATCACAAGAAGCTGGGTAGGTAGGGAAGAGTGCTTATGGGATTTCAGTCTCAGCAGGACAATCCATGGTTGGCAGGCTGAATACAACAACAAGTGAGCAGAAACCCCATGACAAGATTAGCCTCTGTGGCTTGGGGCAGACATAATGGACTCACACCCATAAGTTGAGCTGGGTCAGCAATATTTTTCCAGACCTCAAAGTTTCTTAATTTTCAAACTTGGGAGACGAGAAGTCATTCCAGGGTTTTTTCTGTTCTTTAAGGAGCACAACCCTGGGATATGTGGGAATTTCAGTTTTATGTCAAACTATCTATTTGTTGCATTTACTCCATTATGGTCAATTGCATATGTTATCTGATATTGGACTTTGTTTTGTCTTTTCTAGTTGTGCAGCTACCTGCAATGGAAAAAGTGTGGTAACTGCTGGATCTAAAGTTGGTATGATGCTGTCCTCATTAGTTCAAAGAGTATGGTGCCATGGCACGTTTAATCGCCACAATTTTTTTCACATTGTAGATTCTTTCTATATATCTCTAGAAGGACTGCTTCCATTCTTTCTCCCTCTGTCTCTCTTAGCCTACATTGAAGAGGACATTTCTTTTTTCCCATGTAATATTACTCAACCCCAACAAGATGATGCACAGGGCCACTGCCTATGCCTTCTCTTCTCCCTGGGAACTGAGCCATGTGTATCCACAGCTGCTTTTCTCTTACAGAGGTTTTATATCTAATTTTAAGTGAGTCCCATATTAGCTACTTAGGAAAAGAGTGGCAATGAACTACCAACATCTAAACCTGAGATAAAATTAGTTGTGATTTTTCGTTAAAAAAAATTGAATTTTTAGAATGGAAGAGAAAGCAAGGTTACTCTTTTCTGATAACATCCACTTAATATCCTTACTGTTGGGCTAGTAAGGTCAGGCTCAGGTCACTTTCAGATAATATATGGTCTCCAAGTCCTTTTAACCCTGATCAATAATTATTATGTCCAGTACAGTACAGTCAGTATTCTGAACTTCCGTCAGAATTTTCCCCTTCACTGACTTGGGCCAGCTACCAGCAGCAGGAATTCACAGTGGGAAAAGGGGTGTGCTTTATACCCTGCCATGGAATTCTGTCTTGCAAACTAGGTTTCCAATGCCTATAGGAGGAAACCTGAGGAAAGAAGGAAAGGTTAAGGGGCTGTAAAGTTCCATCATAGATGCCATCGATTACTCTGGCCACAGAGGAGATTTGATGCTCTTACTCATGGACACTTCCGTGGTCAAAGGTGGTCATGGGAAGCTAGTTTATGACCATTTGAAGCAGAGACCCTCACACCAGGGCCTCCTAATCAGCTACCACCTCTCTTGATCCAGGGTTCAAATAACTTCCAATTTTCCAAGCTGTTGTCGAGTCAGCTATTACAGAAAAGCTTGTTCTAGAGGATCTGTCAATTAGTGTATCATTTAAAAGAAGATTGTTCTAGAGCTCTTGTCAATCAGTGTCCACATTATATTTTCTCCAGGTTAGATCAGATCTAAAGATTGCAAATATCTTTAGATACCGGAAAACAGTCCTGAACTCTCTTAAGAGATGCCATCTTTTTCCCTTTTGCTGATGGGGAAGTTTTAAAAAGTAAATGCCTACCTGCTGTTAGATGCTGTTACTCCTTTTGCATCTCTCCCTATGCCTATATACCTAGATCCAAGCAAATAAAAATTTTAAAATAGATATGTAATGCACATTAGCTACACATTCACCTCTGTAGCTGGTTCTGAGTTCATTTCACTGACTGAGTGCAGTGATTTATCTTCTACATTTACTGCTATTCTAAAGGTGAAATAGCAACTGCCCCATTTCTTTGTCCTTATATATTTAGAATGTATATCTACTTTCTCCTCTAGTCCCTTTTGCAATTATGGAACAGTACCAGTGCGGAAGGAACAGAGATTACTCAACCACCAAGCCATCCATGCCCGGAGGAAAAGCTGTTCGTTTCTCTATCCCATGGCTTAAAGCCCTACACAATCTTGTTCTACAATCCCCCTCACTCACTGGCTACAGTGACTCTGTCCCGTAGACTTAGAACCAGAAGAGGACGGAAGGCATGTGAACAGTGGTCCAGCAGGCTCTGAAATTACAGAGGGAGGTCCAAAGACCTGACCATACTCTATTCCTTCAGCGTGGATCTCCAAGCAGATAAGCCACTTCATTACTGAAGGAAGGGAGTGAGGAGGTGGAGAAAAACTGGGAATGCTCTCCAGTAAGTTTCCTTTCTGGAGACTGCAACGGAAATGCATTCTGCTCTATGGAAATATGATGAGTGTGAACGAGTTACAATACTCAGAGTCACAAAATTTGAACATGAATCCAGCTCTGCTACTTATTAGCAGTTTTGCCATGTGCAAATTATTTACACCTTAGGACTTACTTGGTTTTCACATATGAAAAATGACAATAATTTCCTCATCATAGAGTTTTTCCAAGAATTATAATGAGAAGCATTGGTGGAATGAAGGCACCCAACAAATGGCAGAAAATATTACATTCACTAATAGTAAAAACAATCTCTCTGAGCCTCAGTTTTTTATCAGTAAAATAAGCATAAAGTATATATTTCATAGGTTTCTTGGAAAATTATGTGACAGCATGCATAATATGTAAGTGTCCTGATACTCAACACATCTTTAAAGACATCCTTGTCTTTTGCCAAAGAATAGACGAAGTCTGTATTGAGAAACTGACAGTTTTTCCTTCCTACGAGTCTCCTTTCCTCCTCACACAGAACATTTTACATCTGACACTTCTGGTCACCAAATGAGTGGGTTTCTTTCCCCACACCAGGAAATTCTCCACAACACCAGCTGGGTGTCCTACAGTTTAAATTCTGACACTATCCACCTGGAGATATCACCAGATCCACAGGGTGAGGGCTCAGTCCCTTAAGACTGCTCTCCCCCATTTCAGATGCCAATCTCAATAGTAGGTCCCTAGGTTACCCACAACTTCTGTTCGACTTGGCTACAAATTGGAGGTCCCCAAGACCACCTACTCAGTTTTGATTAATTTTCTAGAATGGCTCACAGAACTCAGGAAAACAGTTATGTTTATCAGTTTATTAAAGGATATGGTAAAAGATACAGATGAGCAGCTAGATGAAGAGATGCACCGGCTGAGGTCTGGGAGGGTCCTAAACACAAGAGTTTCTGCCCATGTGGAGATGGGATGTGTCTTCCTCCCGTGAACGTGGGAACATGGACGTGTTTGCCAACCTGGAAACTCCCGAATCCCTTACTTTTGAATTTTTATGGAGGCTTCATAATGTAGGCATGATTGATCATTAACTCCATTTTTAACCCCCCTTTTTCTTCCTCAAGAGAATGGGGGTGGAGCTGAACATTCCAAGCTTCTACTTATGATTTGGTCTTTCCAGTGACCAGCCTCTTATCCGGGAGCCACCCAGGATCCCACCCAGAGTTGCCTCAATGAGACAAAAGATACTCCTATTACCTAGGAAATTACAAGATTTTTCAGGATGCCTGTCTTATTAGAACAAAAGATGCTCTTATCACTTAGGGATTTACAAGGGTTTCAGGAGCTTTGTGCCAGGATCCAGGGGCAGAAACCAGTTTGTATTTTCTATTATCCCATATAAGCCAAATCTGTTTCCTATGCTCCCAGCCTCCCCTCTCTGTGCTCTGTCCCTTCCTTTCCTTAGCCCCCAATGTGATATTCACTGTCTTGCCCCCACTTTCTCCAGCTCAGAGATGTGTGACCCTTGTGCCTTCCCCTCTTCCCCTCTCCCATAGCAATAGCTGGTATAAGGGAGAAGTTCTGTTGGATGGTATAGAATAGGTATCACACACACACGTACACATTACACATATAGGTAAAATGACCATAAATTGAATTTAAATGCAGGCTTGTTTTCCATCAGAATTCTTTAGTTGTCAACTCTAAGTTTCTGTTTCTTCTATGAAATATTTCTGTGATCAGAAAATATGTAGAAGAGATTTTGGGAATTCCCAAAAGGTCATTTTTAGTTCCTTTGAACCATACAACATGAGCCAACATCTATGTCACTGAAACATAAAGTCAGCCCTCCTGGCACCCGGGCTATTGAAGATGATCTCTCCAGGGTTATTATTTATGTTCACTTACAGGCTACTGGCACAGGGCCCTAAAGTCATTTTCAGTCTTGGCCAGAGAAGAAAAATTCCTGGGGTGAGGCCTGAGGAACTATGAATTAGAGCCACTGGACTCCCTCCCTTTTTATGAAAGCAATAGTGAAGTTGACAGCTGCAAAAAGGTACACGTAGACAGCTGGAAATAGAAGCAGAGCCACTCGATTTGAAATCTTTTGTGCAAGGTTACTTGTCTCGTATCTTCCTAAATCTCATTTGGCTATGTTTCAGCAAATGTGAAGACTAAAAGCCAAGCAAGCATACTAGCATCTCTGTTCGTCATCAAAATTTGGAGCTATATCTTGAAGCAGAGAGAGTATTTTTGAACATACTTGAAATGTTGTCACAGCGCATTCGGGGTAAAGCATCCGAATGTATTATTTCAGCACTTGTTGTGTCTACTTTTAGTAAGATGAGGAGAAGCTGAATTCAGACGTGTGTAAACTGTCTTCTATTGTACAAATTCTTGGCTTCAGACATTTCTTTTTTAATGTGAAGTTTTGTTTTACCAGCTTGAAAATCACTTCCTAATGGAGTGTCACTTCCTACAGGCCAGGGCACCAGATTTTCGGTTGTAAATGCCTACATCATTGTCAAGAAATAAAGTTAACAGGAAACATAATTGAAATCAAGGACACTGGCAATTCTAAAATAGAAATAATACTGTTAACTAACAGCTGTTGAATATTTGCTATGTGCCCAGGAATGTTTCAAGTACTTGACCATGAATTAACTCATTTTAACCTTAAAACAAATTGATGAAGATTATATCTCATAGTTGGATGTGTCTTAATCCGTGGGAGTTATCCTTGGGCTTGGATGGCTTTCTGAATTCAGTGTGAGAGTACACTCTTAGAAGATTTCAGAGATGGACAGAAGGTAAGCTTACACACCCATCTCCACTTGCCACTCTGCAGGATTTTTTCCTACTCCTTTCCTGAATAAAGAGAAAAACCCAGGAGAACCCGAGGATGTGCCTAAGGATCATTAATCCAGAGTGGATAGAGAGGACCCACAATGAGGGCTGTCATGCCCCTTTTCTTATATCCTCTGCTCACCTTTCAGTGCCATGAAGATCCTTTTGTTTCTTGTAGGTCTTGACTTTTGCTGAGTTCTCACTGCTGGAGATAATTAGCTCTTGAGGTTTTCTTCATTCTGTCTTCCCTCTCAGCCTTTCTTCCAAGTGGAAAAAAAAAAAATGAGGTGATAAGAAGTGACTTCTGCTCTTGAAGAGATTCCTGTGTTTTCCCTTAGACTAAATCCTATACTTTTAGTCTGCTTGTTACCAAATTGGGTGGGAGAATTGTAAAAATTTTCTGTACATTGTTTACGTATCAAACCCAGCTTCTGGGGCAGAATGCTATGAGGAAATATTCCTAATATCTCAAATTCTTTGTTTTTAATTTGATTTCTTTCCAAGGCTACCACTTCCCAAAGCTCATGGTAGAAATTGTGCCTTTGTCACTATCAGGTGGGAGCTCATAGAGACCAGAGACCATCAAAGGCTCTGAAGCCCAGGAGTGAGCTTACCTGCCTGACTTTACCAGCCTGTTCCAAGAACTCTCATTCTCATAACAAGCAATGGAGGATATGTGATGACTGATGGTATATTTGTGATTGTATTAAATTTATTTATGTTGTTATTAGTGGTCTTGGGAGCTTCTGTGATTCAGTATAGTTCTCTACTTCAGTAAAGTTCTGAAACTTTAATATGTAATAGCTAATCACTCTTGACATGGTCAAATGAAATTCTTAATTCTCATTCTCCTTCCCCCTTTCCACACACACATTAAGACCTGTTGCCCCTTTTCTTCTCCATCTCAGTAAATGGCTTAGAATAACATCCCACGTTATCTGTAAGACCTTCATGGTCTGATCCCTGTCTACCTCTCTGCCTGGGTCTCTTTTTGGTCCTTTACCAATTATTCTCCAGTCACTCTTGTCTTCTTTCTGCCTCTTGAATATTTCAAGCTTGCTCTCTCTTTTTTAATGGTGTTTTCATTTGCTGTTTTTCTGTCTCCTGTGCTTGGCAATTACCTTTTTCCAGGATTGGCTATTTCTTTTCAGCTAAAATGTCATCAATAGAGCAAGGCTCTCCGTGACCAAAAGTAGTCCCACTCCTAATCCTTCCATTCAATCGTTCTTGTAGTACTTATTGTTCTCTGAAATTGTCATGTTCATTTTTCATTTACATGGTTATTACTCACCTTTCACCCACACTAACATATACGCTCCTCTGAGCAGGGATTATACCTATTGTGTTAAAGATGTATGTATTCTACATTATAAGGGTTCAGTAAATATTTGAAGACTATATAAGTAATTTCTATGCCATAAATATTTTGAATATGTATCATTGAAATGTTGTCATGGGTTTGTCGTGCTTTTAAAACAAAACCTCCAAATTCACTAATACTCCTCCTTTCAAGAGATAGGCGCGTGAATGCCCCTGGCCTTAAGTCTGGACTATGTTACAGCACAGAGCTTAGGAGACTAACTCTTTCTATTTCCTACATCTTGGGATGGTCACTTTTGGAACCCACCTACTACAATATGAGAAAATCATAAGGGTTCCATGGTAAGGATCGTGTAGGATTTTTGGCCATAGCCCAAGCTGAGGTTCTAGTCAACAGCCAAACATCAACTTCCAAACATGTGAGTGAGTGAGTTTGTATTTCAGAGGTCAGCACATTTTTTTTTTCTGTAAGGGGCCAGCTAATAAATATTTACATGGTGGCCATATAGTGTCTGCCATAGATTCTCAGCTGTCCTGTTACAAGTAACATTTTTTTGGCAAAAGTGGCCAAAAACAGTACATAAACAAAGAGCAAGGTGTGTTCCAATAAAACTTTACAAAAATAGGTGGTGGGTCAGAATTGGGCCATGGGCTGTAGTTGGCCAGCATGTACATTAGATGACGCTAGCTCCATCCTTCAGTTGCTTCTAGCCTTTGAGCTACTCCAGTTAATGACACATGAAGTGGAGATAAACTTTCCTACTAAGCCTTGCCCAAATCGCAGCTTTGTGAACATAATAAATGCTTTTTGTGATTTTAAGTCCTTAAGTTCCAGGTGGTTTGTTATGTATCAGTAGGTGACTGAACGGGCTCAAAGCCAGTCTTCTTAAAGTCTGGCAACATTCAGTTTTATATTACATGGTGGATGAGAGATAACTCCTCTATCTTCGAAATGTTTCCATACAAATATGTTCTAAGGTCCAGTCACATTCATGTGGTGGATTTAAAAGTGGCACCTGAGCACCTTATAAATCACAACATTTCAATTTAATGATGCTTTACCAATATTTTTCACACATATGATACTTACGGAATACAACTATATGTGTACAAAGTACGGATGACAACGCACATCTTCAACTTTCGGCTTCAAAATACAACATTCGAAGTAGAGTAATTGTAGAGAAATATCAATGAGTTGATTTTGGCTATGATAAAGTTTCATGTGATTTTCCTTCCAGAAAGATAGTTGCATAAATATCCATATTTATGGGGAAATAAAAACAATATACTCACCTATAGTCCAAAATAGAAAAATTTAAATAGTACTCTAGGAGTTTCACAACTTTTCCATGAAATGCACATCTCTATTCAGAAAATATCTATAGCCTTTGGTGAGTTTATGAACAGAGTAATACATTTCCATCCTAGTGCATATGTAAAAAAAAAACCGAACAATCTTGAGAGATAGTTTTTGTCAGAAAGATTTTTCAAATTGTTAATTTTAATTTTCCTCTATTATAAGACTATCAATGTGGACATTTTAATTTCTTCAATAAATTAGAGGCTTTATATTAAGAAAAGCATGCTCTTAAAACTCATTTATACACAATGGCAAAGAATTTTGAGATTTCAGTGTAATGCACACATCATATGAGCTCCAGCTGCATTTAACGTGGATTTCACAGATTACTGGTCAGTTTTCAATCTTTGTTTGAACACACTCAGAATGGTTTGCCTTATAATGTTATTCCATAATTCAGAAGTGTTTCCTTTCACCATTTATATAATTGATGTGGTAAATGCATTGGTGTAAATGTTCTAACACTCTTCTTTCTCCAAATAGTGACCAATATTAACAGAAGTAATATCTAACCCTCAGATGTTCTGTCTAGAGAGATTAATGGCAAGTGCTTTCCTTTATAAACTTTGGGGAAACAAGGAATCAAAAAAAATGCTCAAACAGACACACTGTTATAAATGACAAGAATCTTGAGCTTTTGTAACTAAAGTAGGAGGGTTGAGAGTGGAGTAAAAATAAAAGTGGAGTTATTTTCAAATATATAGATTTGGTTTTCTGGAAATTAGTAGGAAATAATGTATTTAATACCAAATATTAAACATTTAATACTACAGATGCCTTTTAAATTCCTGACACCACACAAAATATGTGTTGTCTCACCTTAAGGCGATTCGTGTTTCTCAAATTTCTTTAAAGGAAAATTCAAGCAACTTGGGAAATTGTGTCAGGATACCTTGATATTTTCTTTTTAGTCTGGGTCAAATATGCATTAAATGGACAATTCAAGCAAAACCATTTGAGATCTCACCTCCTTTAGTCTTCTTGAAGTGTCACCTTCATGGTTGTCTGTTCTGGTGCTTAAGGTTTTTGTGTTTAAGAGCGAAGGTGCTAACAGAATATAGGATTTTCTGGAATGCTTTTTTTCCCCATTCTGCTGATGTTTTTGTTTCAGGGGAGTTGACAGCTGCCTTTTAGTTCTGTGATAGCTTAGGAAAACCTGCTGCTCCGTAAGCATGTTAATTTTCTTCCTTTTAGAAAAAGCTTGCTAATCTCAGGCGGTATTGCAAATTTTAAATTGAAGTAAATAGAAAAATTACTAAGTTGGAAAAAAAAAATGTTCCATGCAGCTTCTGATGAGTGGAAACACACCTGGCACACAATAGAACATGACATTCTTCGGCTCATTGTTTTCTGAGGATGTGTGAAAGAATCATCACTGTTTAGTATGCATCAGGTTTGGAGCACTAGCAAGTACAGGTTTAATTACTGACCAATTTGTCACTTGACCTGTGGATTATTTAGGGGTAGACTAGTTCCATTATTTTCTTTTCCCCATAGAAAAGACTCTTCCAAAAGACATCTTCAGAATAATGAGACCTGGCCTCTTATCATTTGCTTATGTTTCATTTGAGTTTTCATCTTCCTTTAACAGGCATGCTGACAGTAGTTTATGAACCATTCAAGGTCATGCCTGGGTTTTCAATGCTATTCTTTTCACAATGATCATGCCAATGAGTTTGACACAGGTGTGTATATGAGTGCATGTTAAATATGGAAGTCAGCAGTAAAAAATGCATCATTTGGGGCCACTTGCGAGATTTAGAGCAGAAGAAATTCTTCCTAACAAACATCTGGAAAGGTGTGATATGAGTATATCTGGTCAGAAAGATAAAAACAAATACCGTATGCTAACACATATATATGGAATCTTAAAAAAAAAAAAAGTGGTTCTGATGAACCTAGGGGCAGGACAGGAATAAAGACGCAGACTTAGAGAATGGACTTGACACGGGGAGGGGGAAGTGTAAGCTGGGAGGAAGTGAGAGAGTAGTATTGACATATATACACTACCAAATGTAAAATAGATAGCTAGTGGGAAGCAGCTGCATAACATAGGGAGATCAGCTCGGTGCTTTGTGACCCTCTAGAGGGGTGGGATAGGGAGGGTGGGAGGGAGATGCAAGAGGGAGGGGATATGGGGATATATGTATACATACAGCTGATTCACTTTGTTATACAGCAGAAACTAACACAACATTGTAAAGCAATTATACTGCAGTAAAGATGTTAAAAAAAAAAAAAGAGTATATCTGGAAGTGGATTGTTAGCTGGTGTGGGAACAAATATGGCAGAAGGACAAACTAGCAATAGCGAGGTCAGCCTCTGGCACAAGCAAAAGACAATCCCAACTGTGTGTTCCATTTCCCACCTGGTCAGGATAACGCCACCTAGGTCCTAGGAGGCACTAGAACTTGCAACAAAAAGTAACTGCAAAAATTAAATAGGAATAAAGATCAAACATATCAGCCAGGTTTGCTGTCATCATGTTTCTAGCTACTTTGTCATCATTTCACTTAGGGGAGATTTTCAACAGAAATACTTTTTCTTTCAGAAAAATTCAAATAGCTAAGTAAATAGACTATTGGAAATTGAATCATACTTTCATTTTTAGGAAAATTACTGGTTTGCAGAAGGATGGCTTTGTGAAGGCTAATAACTTTTTTTTCTTTTTAAAATAATATATTTTTTTTTCTCCAAAACAGATACTGTACCTAGAGTAAGGAATTAAAGTTCTGCTGCCTTGAGAAAAGTTAATACTCTGGATGATAAGTCAGTATCTTGGGGTGCAATGACACAGAGGAAGAAAACATAAAAGCTACGGAGATTTTAGTGGCCTTCCAACATTGTTTATGGCCCTCTTCCCTAAACAAAGGACAATTACACACCAATTTTCTCCCTGTTATTAAAATCTTTTCTTATTGGCTCAGTGCTTCAATATGTCCCAAGTTTTCAACTAGGCCCTTCCAGCTGGATCTATTGATTCTTTTCATCCACTATATAAAACCATTCATCTATCAATCCATCCATCCTTCAATTCAGCAAACTGTATGTACATATAAGAAACACATTAAAAAAGTGCATAAAACACAGTCCCTGTAATGAAAGACTTGATAATAAAGTTGAGAACAAGTGACATGTATACAAGTACATTATACTTAAAAATAATATCACAATTGACATTGGAGCAAAAGGTATTTAGGAGTATAAAAAAAGAAAGAATTTTACCTGAAAACTTTTATTAGGCTTCACATAGATGGTAATATTTAACATTTAACAGCCATTAAAACCTTAAAGGTAGCTATTTATTAAATGTGTACTATGTATCAGATACAGTTCTAAGTAGATTATATAGACAGGCAAATTAGATTTTACAATAACTTATAATTTACTACCCTAATATTACTGAGCTAAAGAAACAAAGGTATAGAGAAGTTAAATAACTCCCTCAAAATTGCACTGCTTATAAATAGTAGACGTAGAATTCAAACCTATCAGTTTAATTCCAGTTTCTGAACCCTAATTCAATATGCTATATTGTCAGGTAGAAAGAGGTGGACTTCCTGTTCTGAGGGTATAGCAAAATAGCTACCCTGAAAGTCCTTCCCAATTGCAACAATTAAAATGTAAGATGAGGGACTTCCCTGGTAGCACAGTGGTTAAGAATCCGCCTGCCATTGCAGGGGACATGGGTTCGAGCCCTGTCTGGGAAGGTCCCGCATGCCGTGGAGCAAATAAGCCCGTGCACCACAACTACTGAGACTGTGCTCTAGAGCCCGTGAGCCACAACTACTGAAGCCTGCAGGCCTAGAGCCCGTGCTCCACAGCAAGAGAAGCCACCGCAAGGAGAAGCCCGAGCACCGAAACAAAGAGAAGCCCCTGCTTGCCACAACTAGAGAAAGCCTGCACCCAGCAATGAAGACCCAATGCAGCCAAAAATAAAAAAGAATTAATTAATTAATTTTAAAAATGCAAGATCAAATATAACAAAACATCTTTTAAAATGCATTGCTGAGTGGGCATGAAAGGAAGGGCTCTGCAGAGACCAAAAGTTCAGAGAAAGTTTTCACCCTGGAGATTATATTAAAGAATCCATAAAAAGGCACCAACTCAGAAAACCGAGCAAGGTAATCAGTAGGTGACCAATAACATACAAGAAAAATAATATTAGGGTCTGGTTCTTGTCCTGATATAACCATGGGAATCACTTCCTGTGAAGCTAAGAACAGATATGCTTTCAAGTTTGCTCTTATTCATTCAGGTAGCTCACTGACCCAACTTTAGCCACTCTACTTTTGATGTACCTGACATCACTACCCTAGGTCAATTCCTTCTTGCCCCACTGCTTGTATAACCATTCTGTAGTGGCTTGCTACCAAGCTGGTCCCCGATGATTCTTCCTTCTGGTCTTCACATTCTTGCAGAGTCCCCTCCTACAATTTACCAAAGTTCACTTATGTGACCAATAGAATATGGCAGAAGTGATGAATGTCCCTTCTAGATTAGGTTATAAAGGTCACCAGGTCACAGCTTCCACCTTGGAGTCTCTCTATCTCTCTGCCATGTCTTAAGGACATTCAGGCAGCCCTATGAGAGGGCAACATGGAGAGGAACTAAGATTTCCAGCTAGTGAAGAATTAAGGAGTCCATCCAACAGCCATGTGAATCTGCCTTCTTAACAGTAGATTTTCAAGACTTCAGAAGATGCAGTCTCAGCCAACATCTTGACTGCAACTCATTAGGGACTCTTAGTCAGAACCACCTAACTAAACTGCACCCAAATTTGTAATCTATAGAAATATGAGAGAATTCATGTTTGTTGTTTCAAGCCATTAGGTTGGGTAGTTTGTAATACAGCAATAGATAACTAAAACATAGCTTATGTCTTAGGCCCAGTACATCATATAACAACATAGTTCCCTTATTAAATAAAGTAGAGAGCATAGATGTGGTTCATTACTCATTCTGTCTTCATTTTCTTGTTTTCTTTCCTCACAACTTGGAAAAACACATCAACACATCAAATCTTCCATTCAGAGTTTCTTTAATACCTGTTCCCATCCCTAAGGCTCTGAAACTGATCTGATTATATTGCAACATAGTGTTGATCTATTAATCCAGATCCCATACTAAAACAGACATGAGAATGTATTATTTGATATCTAAGGGGAATAATCCTCAAACATTTTCAGTATTTGGAAATTAAGGTCACTTCCCCAAAGGGTGGAATGGAAAGATGCCATACTTGTTAATGCCTAACCTTGGACATGGCACACATGTTCTATTGGCCTAAACAAGTCACATGGTCAAACTCATCATCAGTGGGAGGAGGGGAGTAAAGAGTTGATGAATAATAATGTGATCAATCACAATAATTAAATTCACATTCCAAGATCATAGTTGAAAGAACATAAAAAAACCCTAAACATATTGTAGTTCTTTCTCATCACCTTTCTCACCATGTTCTCTTTCTCTATTCTTCTTTATCCCTTAGATTGATGCTTTTAATAACTGCCTTAAGCTATGCTCATCAGTTCTCCTGCATAATCCATTTGTTATTGAATTATATTTCTTCTCTTCTCTGACTTAAGTAGCTTATTATAACTAGTTATTTCAAATCATAAAATACATAAAATATGTTGTTTTTATATCGTATTAACTTTAAACAGATATAAATTAACTTTTGTCTTTTCTCATTTTCTTGCAGTCATTCCCTTTCTCCATAATTGAAAATAAAAAACAAGTTACCGTCTTCAGTTTAGGTCTCCAAATCTTGATGAATATTGCAAGCAATTATTGGGACAGTCATCTAAGTTGTATACTAATGCAAACATGAGAACCTCTTTTTTTGTTATATAATCAGAATAACCTATAAATAAGTTCTGTTCTCTATATGGAAATTAAATTTACCTTCCTAAATAAAATGTACTTCTAGCTGGGATTTTTTCCCAATGAATATAACAAAAGCCCTGTAAGTAGAATTGGAAAAAACATTTAAATATATATGTACTGGGACATGAACTGATGTCTTATGAGATTAGGTAACTAGTCCATGGTCAAGTAACAAAGCACAGTTCATGTCCAACTTTTTAGCTCTAGATGCTACCAATACTGTGTAGTATATTTTCTGTCTCCCTCCCTTCCTCCTTCTTCATTCCTTTCTTATATTTTTTCTTTCCTTCTTGTCTCCTCTGTCTCCTTTTAAAAAACATTCATTGGCTACTGTGGAGATTTTTTAAGTAACAACAAATTAAAAGAATATAAAGAGGCTCATATATCTCTACATATGTATCTCTAGATACCACAACACATCGTCATTAATATTTGAATGTCAATTAGTTCTTCACACTATCTCTATCTGTGAGATCAGAGGCATAGAGATAATAGTAGAGGTTCTATAACGGGGATGAGATGGCAGTAAGAAAAGTGGGAATAAGTAAACAAATAAACATTCCATCCACTTTACATTTTTCCTTGGCTTCCCAAGCACATGCATTCTGTTGCTGCATGAAGATTATTTTACCGCCAAATTGCATTTACAAAAATGCTTTTGAAAGGGTTAAATATAGCCCTTTGCCAGTGAGTGATTCCTGGGAATTTTAATAAGCCTGAGTTCCTGCAATTCAGCAGATAACAGTCACCAGGATTGCTGTGCATACAGAACTGCATAGTGTCATGTTTTCACGGCTGCACAATTCTAGTAGAAATTGCTCCTGGAATGACCCAGCCTCATAGGCGACAGATCCACGGGATGTTGAAGGAGCCACTACAATGCTGAGATTCTTGCTGAACCCATAACTTTCAGCTGATTGTGAAACCAACTGAACTGGAAGGATGACAGTCTGACTGAAGACTTGTCAGTCTCCATCAAATGGTTACCTGGGATGACAAGTGTCCCTCTGAGATGGAAGTTGTATGTCCTCCAGCATGCCAGAACCATCGCTCCATTCAGAGTCCCTGCGTGTGTAGGTAGTCGAAGAATCACTTCATCACAGTGACACAGTGCAGAGTCACAAATAAGGTCATTTTGGTGCACAGCGTTCCAATGTCCAGAGTAATTAACTCCACATGCCATGGCTGAGCGCTGGGACTGTGTTCAAGTGAGGTGAGGTATCCAGCCTTAAAGAGTACAATTGCTTGACTTTTTATTATAAATACAATGAAAAAAGTAAGAGTTTTTGCTACATGGCATGGAAGTGCTTCCACTCAGGAAATGAATTTTTATGTGTTGGATCTCTTACGAATTCTGTGTGATTTTGGTCCCAGGAGTCGAAGAAAAACTGCTCTTTTTGTACTACTAAGTGATGCAATGTGTAGCCTAAACAGATGGAAACAGCTTGACTTTAGCATAAGTGTTAGAATATGTAGTTAAAGTGTAGGAATCCACAAGGCACAACTAACAGAAAGTCTATATCATTTAAAAGGCTTATCGAGTTAACATTGACATAGAGATTGAGACACTGCTGCATGAAGCTTTATTTTTTGAAAAATTTTTGTATGAAATTAATAGAGAATTTCAAATACCTTTACCTGAAATGACAAATAAATCTTTAAACACATTGGAGTAGATTTACAAAATAGTTTTCGTGGAACTTTGTGCTTTGTCAAGTATCTACACATTATATACAGAAAGGCTTTCATACACACACACACACACAAACTCAACAAATAAAATGTACATATTCTATCACATTTCTAATTTCAAATCAAATCATCAGGGTCAAGGAACTTGCTTGAGCTATCTTGGATTTCTAAGGTGGAAATACTGGTGCTTTAAAATCAGATATCTCAGTGGTGTGGGTATGTATATATGGATGATATTACTTTTAACTTCCACTAACCTCTTTCAGGCAGTTCACAAAATAGTTTTTTATATGGATATATATATTTGGTTACATATCCAAATATACGTATCTATATATATTTGGTTACAAATTATATCAATTTCTACTTTAATGACTGCCACCAGCAAAAGACTCAGAGTGGGCTACTATATCGACATATTTCAGGGCAATTTCTCATCTCAGGGTGTTCTGAGGAAATAGTGTTACCCAAACTTACACTTCTCATTCGCCAATGTATTCTATGTTATGGATCTATATTTCATTTTACTGCTTCCCCTACAGAGAAAATTCAATCTTAAAAGGTTGTAGTATAATACAAAACTAAGAGTAAGACTTTTTACCAAATTCAGAGAAAGAAAAATGTATAACTCCCCTATACTATCCTATGTTTTATATGGAATGTCTTCTTAATGAATCATAATTATAAAGTTTCTATTAAATATTTGCAGTATATACTTATGTTTTCTCACAAGACACAGTATACATGACATAAATTAAATTTTTGTTTGATATGTCCCAGTGTCCCACTGATATCAATATCTTATACCTTTTCATTATAACATAAATTGATCATGTAGTGGCAAAATGTTTGTGTTATCCAACTATTTTTAGTATATAAAAAAATAGATTTCAAAAGTGCTCAATATAATCTAAGAGAATCTAATTGCTAAAAATTTATATTTAGGGAAGTATTTTACTTCTGAGAAACTAATCTTATTTAGGGTTTGGGTAAATGCATAATAACTCGAGTTTTAAAACTGATTAGAATATTGGATTTACATAAGAACTGATCACTTGACTATCATAGTCTGCCTTGAATATCCATTATACACATTCTTTAAATCTACATCTAGCTTATGCTATACTAGCAATAGCTGACCACAGATTCAGTTTCTTTTGCATTAAAGATAAAAATCTTAGCTTGATATGAACTTTTTCCCCATAAATACCTTTGGCTTACCTTGGCATTTATGCAGCAGCAGGAGACCATTATTCAGTGACACATTCTATCCCACTGGCATTATCACTCGAAGATGGTCGATTTCCCAGAGAGCCACAGACAAGTAACAATCAATCACACAACGACAATTGTTAGCAAAGTCACATTCCTTGCAAAAAGAAAGAGTAAGGAAAACACAAGTGTGCTAATGCATATTTCAATTTCATATTTAGCTCCTAAAGAAGGAATGAATTGTAGCATATCCTCATATTAACAATGTCATGATGTTTAATCCGTGCCAGTTTTTTCACTGACATATATAAATAGCAAAATGAGTTTAAATGCTTTGCTTTGTGGTTGTAGAATACAGACAGGCCAGGTGCTTTGGGAAAGGCTGCAGTGGTTGTAATATAGGAGTGGAAATGAGTGGAAAGCTTTGAGGTTAGTCAAGTAAAGCTAGATATGGATCAGACTAGGCTTAGGGGATAGTTAAAGGTAAGCAGAAAGCGGGTTGGAACAAGTGGCAGGTATCAGGGGTCAGTGAAATCACCACTAGGATCAAATAAGGCTGAAGATCCAGGCCACTAGGCTTGAAAGAGCTTTAGATAGAGGCAGCCCAACTTTCTACAGAAAATTTTTAAGAAGGCATTTCCCTGGACATTGTGCGAATTTCTACATAATGAGCTCCCGGCTCATTCAATGGGTCAAACCCTGTCTCTCTACCTCTCTTTTTGTGAAACATTCCTATGTGTCAGTTCAAGTCTTTGAGGAGCCTTGAAATTACCTTTCTTTCCCCCAAGGATTTTTAGTTTCTGTGTCAGAAGTTGGAATTGTATCTTGTGACCTGATATGGAATTCCATTGGCCTATCTGTGTCATGTGGGTAAAGCAAGCTGACGTCTATCCTCTTCTTCACCTCTTCTTATGGCAGTGGAGGATCAGAAGTTATTAAATCTTTTCATACAACTCCAGGTTCCTCACCCATTTCGCCAGTAAGAAAACCAGGACTCAGCAAAATCAAAAAGCTTAAGCCATGTCTGAGCTCATTAATAAGTAAGCTGATACTAGAGGCCTGGTCTCTGGATGTTTAGGCCCGTGACCTTTCTACTTTATCAAATGGCCTCTCCATATAGTCTGTTTTACTCAATGCAGAACAGAGACCCAGCTAGTCACAGGGCACTTGACAAAGGTATTATGGAATTCAACTGTGAAAACATTTCCCGTGGAATAGTTATCTTACCCTTTATAATGGAAATGGAAGGCTATCAAGCTTGGTTAGCTGAATAAAGAAATTGAATTATCACAAAGTCCTCCCATTGCTATCCAGATAATTGTCAAGAGTTAAAAATGTCAGACCATATTGCTATGTTCCACGTTACATTTAGAGCTGAATGAGCTTTTTATATCTGTTAAGATGCATATAATTTTCATTCTCCTCTAAAGAGCCTCTAAAGAAACTGGCAGCACTTTATAGAATTAGTAATGTTTACCAGTAAAATAAGCACAATTATATACATATATAAAATTAATAACACAGAGATATTAAAGTTCTTAGACAATTTGTCTAAACTTTTTAGAACTCTGTTTCTTATTATATAAAGAATGGGAGAATTGGATGAGAACTGAGTACTAGTTAAGACAGAGATGCTAGTTCCTGATTTCCTGGTTCAAACCCTGGTTCTGCCACTTATTAGATATGTGTCCTTGAGTATATTTTCTGTGCATTGATCTTTCTGAATGTAAAATAGGGCTAATTATAGACTCTAGCTCAGAGTTGTTCTGACAATAAAATGAGTTAATATATGAAAACCACTTAGGACAGTGATTGGCTTATAGTAAGTGTTTTATTTGTTGTAGTTAACTCTAATATACATTCTAGATCTATGATTTGGAAATTCTATACATATATCCTTTATGGTGATTTTTCTCAAAAATCTGAATTTTATAGTAACTAGAGGCTATTATTTGTACTTTTTAGAAGCAGAACAGCTAATTTATTTATGGTTTCTATAACAAGAATTCATTACATTCTACTTGACCATAAATCTATGTAACTTTAAATCAGTAATGACCAACCACCCTGAACAGATAGATATCTGACACTCTGCCCACCCTATCATTGGATTTCTAAGGCAGAGACACTCACCGATGATGGATGGGATTTGAGTATCTTCATGAAGGTGGAATTTGATACAATTTGGAGATGATTCTGATATACCTCTCTACCAAAGAAGTGAGTATGGTACTAGCTATACTTGAGAATCACTGCTTTAGAGCTATTGGCAAAACCAAATGCAAACAGAATATGTCCAAACTACGTCCTCAATTAGCTAGTTTAATAAAAAACAAAAATTCAATAAGTAGATATGATATGTCTTTTCTCCTCTCAATACTGTTTGGAGTAGGTAGAGAAGGAGCCACTGAAGTGAGTCAGTTGACAAGGGACCAGTGGCTTTAGGATGGACATGATGATGAGATATGGGGCTGTTAAAAATCCCCAGTCAGCAAGGTGCTTCCCATAACTTCACACCAGACCTGGTCAATATATCTATTACAACAACACATCTTGATTTATACTTAATTTCATTTTGCAGGTGCTTTGACCTGCCTAATACTCTACCCCATTGTCACAAGTCTTTTCTCTATTATCTCACACGTTTCTGGGCAACTGGCCAACATCAATCATCCAACAAGTGTTGATAGAGCATCCAGGTGGAGCCAGGCACTACAGTGAGCACTAGAAACACAATTAGAAAAAGACATTGTGTCTCCTTAAAGAACAAACAGTCTTACTTGGGTTACGGGCAAGTTAACTGTCAATTAAAATACATTACAATAAGTGCTGTGTTGCTATTTCTGAATCAGAAATACCTTATTGAGGTTTTGATATTTAACCTGGAACTAAAAGATAGGGTAGGGGAAGTACCTTCTAGACACCGGGGACAGTAGTGCAGAATCTCTGAAGCAATATTAAGTATACAATTTAGAGAATAGCCAGTAATTTAGTATGTCTGCAGCTTAGAATACAGAGTGAGGTTTAACGAGGAGACTACAGAACCAAGATCAGGAAGGACTTTAAAAGCCATCATGAGGAGTTTGGAAAATTTCCCAAATACCAAGAAGTTTAATAGGGTGATTGATATAATCAGATTTGCATTTGAGAAGTATAATTCTGGTTGCCATGGAAAGATTGAAGGACAAGACACTAGACTGTGACATTTGTTAGAAAAGTATTTCATTCATTGGTAGAAAACAGAAATTGGTGGCTGAATCTGAAGGTGTAGTTGTGCTAATAGAGTTGAATGAATTGAATGAAACAGAAATAGTAAGAGAGTAGGGTTGACAAGGCATAAGGAAGAGAGAAATCAAATGGGTCACCCAGATCTCTTGCTTGAACAACTGAATGGAAGTTGGGGTCATTACTGGCTTAGGAGACAAGACAGGTTTGTGAGGAAGAAGAGGAGAAAGAGCCAGCACACACTGGGTTAAAGGAGGGACTGAAAAATTAAGATAAAGAGACAAGCATGTTGAAATGCTGAATGCAAGCAACTAGAGAGTAAGATGTTTCTAATACAGGAGAAAGAAGGAATAGTAATTGCAGCATGTTACTTACAAAGGAAAGAAAATTTTGACAGAAGAAATGGTGACATGACGAATATACATGCATGAAAATTGGTAAGTGAGGTGAGAAGTAAGTAAAGTCCTTTTCTGATGGTCCTATCTTCTTTGTCAGTTAAGAGACTATGATATTGGCTGTGAGGAAGAAGGAGGTGGTAGAGTAGGATATTTAACGAAGTGGAGATAATTTGGAATAGCCACTGTGGAAGCATGAAATAGAGTAAAAGAAAGCCAGTGATTGAAGAGACATGGCAGGATGCTTGGATCCCAGCCTGACACTAAGATTAGCACTGAAGGCTCAGTTCGAACTGGAAACCATGAATTTGTAACACCTCCAATTCTCAAGGTTGTGCAATTTTTTTTCTCTAGGCTTATTCAGCATCCCTTGTATAACAGTTGAGAAATCAGACTATTTGAATTTTCCAAAATTGTGATTTTTGCCAACTGAGTACAGTGGAAGAATGAAGATTCAACAAAGAACACTGTCAAGGGAGTGACTGAAGTGGTGGACAGTAAAATCTAGGCTTCTAAGGCAAGGAAAAGTAAATAGTGGAGGTTTAGAGACCCTTTTAATAAACAGCTTTATTTGGGGAAAATCATGTTATAGAAATTAAAGGAAAGAAGGCTGTGATCAGAGAAGAATATTTGAGTTTGGGATTTTTGAGTTAATGAATCATGAACATTTTATTTAAAATAGAGTTTGGTCATTGAATGCTGCCATATATACAAATGGTTATTGTACAATGCAAAATAAAATCTCATACTGGCAATGTTTTTAACAATGTACTGATATAAACTAATAAAACAAACACCATCTAAAAATTAAGCAAGAGATCAATACTTCTATGATGTTGAAAGATGAGAAACTTGGTGAGGCCAAGCCAATTCTTCTAGCAATCTCATTTTCCAATTCTAATGCCATTGACATTTTTACGTTTCATAGTATTTTGCCAAATGCAAAAATGAAAATGTCAAGTTCCAACTGTCTTCTTCAAGGGATTGCTAAGCATTTCTTTTAGGATAGATAGATTAATAGATAGGTAGGAGAGCTCAGGTTGACTCAGTTCAGCTGCACAGTACAGATGTGTGCGGTTTCCCCCATCACCACATGGCTAAGTGTCCAGGGACCCACTTTATTTGAGGGGGTTAGCCTAAAATAGGTTGTAAGGGGATGTATCCACAGGGATAAACCATGTGGAGATTGAGCAAAGGGAAGCATTTATTGACAAAAAGTAAAAATCAAAATTAACGAATGCGGAAAAGAATAAAGAGAAATAAAGCTCAAGTACAAATCCATTTTGACATCTATTCTTCTCTAAATAATACGTATATGCAGATACACACCAAAATATCTTATAAAACTTGATATTATACATTTTGTTCTGAAACTTGCATTTTTAACTTAACGAAGGGGATATTGAATATTAATAAATATTTATCTAAATAATTATTTTAGTGGCAGCAAAAAATTCTATAGTAAGACTAAGTTTATTTTCTTCTTATTTCTAATCAGTTTTCTACTAAGAAAACTTTAATTTCATTGATTATTACACACTTATGAGGATTTATATATGACAAGGATGATGCTTTACATCAATGGGGAAACAAATATTATATAGCATCCATTAGTGGGGTTACTGGATATGGACTTTAAAAATAGTGATATTCCTATCATATTTTGCACAATGATAAATTATGCATGGACCAAATAACCAAATATTAAAAATTAAATAACTATAGAATAGAATAATATATGGAATCTCTTTTTTTTTTTAAATCTTGACTTGGGAGATCCTTCTCGAGCAGGGCTCACAGTGCAAAACCTAAGAAGGAAATGCCTTGGCTATATGAGCTTTAAACTCCCATAATATCTTTTAAGTTACCACATCTTTATTAATGTATTTTAATTCATTCAGGACGAATTCTTCCACATTACTCTTCATTTTCACAAGCCTTCTTTGCTCTTCTCAGACATTTACTGTTCTACCTAGACTTTAGAATTATTTGGATAATCTCTGATCCTCGCTACCCCTGAAAGAAGTCTGTTGAGGTCTGAGTTGGCAATGCATCACGTTTATGGCTTAATTGGAGTAGAATGGTCACCTTTGCAGAATTGAAATTTCCAGACTGTAAATTGTCTTTGCCTTTGCAAATGGATATGTTTTATGAATAACCCTTAAAGAACATTAATATGCAAATATATAACCACTGTTTAATCAAATAAAATACAGTTTATTTAGGTGAAACTCAAATAAGTTTTCAGGCCCTTTGCAATAACCAGAATACCCTTAGTGGTCCATATCCCGCAGATTGGGAACAATTGCATCAGAGAAGAATCGGTTTTTTGTTTGGCGGGTGGCACTTTATCTGGGGATGGGAGAGGGTTGAGGTCCAGTGTGCCCCTGAGCCTTTGTTTAAATGCTTGGTCTTGAGGGATTTCCCTCCTTGAAGAGATGGTTTAATCCAGCTCATGTCAGGTTTAAATTTTGATACAACAGAGATTAAAAGATGCCTTTCCAAATCTAGAAGTTAATGATTTTATGTTTATATTTCATCTATCTATCTATTATCTATCTATCTATCTATCTATCTATCTATCTATCTATCTATCTATCTATCTATCTATCTATCTATCTATCTATCTATCATCTATCTATCTACCTACCTATCATCTATTTATCTTCTATCATCTACCTATTCATAATGGAGAATTTAGAAAAAAGAAAATTCAACTACCACTTTTATAATGACATTCAATTTTATTAGTTTAAATACCTTTTCAGGAAACAAGAATTCTCACTAGTACCATTTTACAGAGTTGAAACAGTGCAGAATAAACACAGTGCTCTGATATTTCTTTGCAACCTGCCTCCTCATACAGAATGGAAGCTTATCATTAGTAAGTGATTTCAAACTATGCTTCCAGGTAGTAATGTTCTAACTAATTTGTTTTCAGAACAAAATAATTCTCTAATCATTGTTATGAAGTTTTATGTTTTTCATAAGTGTATTTTTTCCATGATCAGGAAGAATGATTAATTCAAAATTTATTTTAACTGCTTTTCATTAAACCATAACTGAGTTTCACTGGCTTAAATTTGGTAATTTTCCAATCTAAGTGTGTTTTAGGTTGGTGCCAGGACTAATTCAATTGCTTCTTTTCTATATTCATAGGTTTCATAAAAAGTTCATTTTATGTTAGCTTAGGGCTTTTCTGCCTAGTGAGGATTATAGCATTTATGACAAGGGTGCCAAGATTTATTACAAGAAAAAAGAAAATAATTCGTAAATTTTACAATTGAAATGACTATATTTAGAATGCTTAATAACAGCACTTAAGAGACAACAGTGTTTGTTGATTCTTATGCTAATTAGCCAATTTGCTGTTGCTTTTCTTAATTGTGAAAGGTGGTTTTAGTGCAGAGTTCTGTGCTGTGATTTATAAAACGTTAAGACCTTAACTTATATCAGTGCTTTCAGTGGAATTGGGACATTTTCTTCTGCACAAACGCTTTCATATCAGGGAAGGTACGAAACTCATCATGCTATTTATTTATTGGAGGGTAGCTTTCACGGAACAGATATTGGAGATAGGAGGACCTATGCCCTTCCTAATGTGTCTCATTGTTTGCAAGGAAGGCTGACTGTATTGCCATTATCATTCTGGTCACATCATAGAGAGAGCTTGGAATTTTAATAACTGCCCTATTCAGTGAATTATAGTCGTTTGATGTAGCAATTTGACAGTATTGTGTTTAGCCGGCTAGTGTCTACCCCGTCCCCTTTGTGTTCTAATAAGGCTGCTCTGTCCAGGCCTGTAGGCATCTTGGATGCTGTACAAAGAGGTAACCGAAATGATGAAGTGTTGTATATTATTTATAGCCTCAATTTGCTGAACTAGCTTGTTTTGTGTTGGTTTTGAGCGAAAGGAAAGATCAGGCAACTCTAAATGATTTCTATTTGTGTCCTCTGGGTATGGTGCTCAGTTCACTGCACCCTCTAATTTAAAAGATGGCATTACTTCTCAGATGAAAGTGATTGTGCCAGAACCTGGCTTGAGCCAGCTGCAGAACTAAATGAGGATTTGAAAAAGCTGGTGCATGTCCCTAAATGCTTTAACATACTACCAGGGAGTACTTTTGGCAAAGGGAGGAGAAGAATTCAGTCCAGAATTTCATTAATCATTTCAATTTCAACAGAAGCAACTGCTATATTTATTACTCTAAGAAAATTAGTAAAACTTCTCTTAAATCATTTTGCAAGTGACCTTTATATCAGACTCTAGCCTAATGGTAGCATGTTTGTTCTTTTAAAAATTTTTTATTAGAATAAACACTAGAATGTATTTTTTCTTCTCTCCATCCATCCAACCCTCCAACCATCCATTCTTCTGTCCATCTATTCATACCTCCATTTATCTAACTAACCAATGTCAATTGAATGTCTACTAGACATCATTTACCTGTCTGTGCAATATTTAATAGTTATTATGTGACAGGCAGTATGCTTAGTGCTGGGGATACAAGGATGAGTGAAACCTTTGTGAAAGTAGTGGCTGAACCACATGCTAACAGACCACTACAAGACAACATGGTAAGTGATTTGACAGTGGTAGGGAAGTGAGGCCATAAGGCTTGTTATGAACTGCACACTGCACAACAGGCCAATAAATTGAGAGATGAGTTGTTGGGGCAAGGAATAGCGACTTTATTCAGAAAGCCAGAAGACCGAGAAGATGGTGGACTAGTGTCCCAAAGAACCATTTTCTCTGAATTAGAATTCAGACTTCTTTTATACTAAAAGGGGAGGGAATGTGGTTGGTTCTTGCAGACTTCTTGGTGTCAGAATCCTTTGTTCTTGCAGATGTTCACCTAGGTCAGGTCAAGACGTTCCTGTAAAACCTCCAACAAGACAAATATTATTCTCTGTTCTGCAACTTTTTATCTCTATATGAACGAAAAAGTGTTACACTTTAAAGGTCAGAACCTTGAGAATGGGCTACCCTGTATATTTTAGGCTATAGGCAACATTCTTATTTTAGAGCAAAAGCAATAGAATACAGAGGTTAAAGTAAAAGGAACAGATACAATATGGAGTCAGATTTGCTCTTACCTATTACAGGCTTATAGATAAAGCAACTTGAAGCCAACCAGCAAATGTGGAAGAGAATATGAAATTCATCTTGTCTTATATGTGTAAAAAGAAAGCAAAAGATATTTCTGAGATTGTCTTTTGTGTTTCTAAGGATGACTGATTCTCAATATAAGTTTAAATAAATGTGCTTTCTTACCTCAACTGCAAAAGAAAAGTAGACACTCTGGAGTTAATACAGTTATTCAGTAAGTATTCAGTTGTGATGAGGTGATCATTATTGAAATGATAATTTGATATGCTAATGGCAGCTTCTGTGGTAAATCCTTTATATTCATCATCTTATTTAATCCACACAACAACTCTATGTGGTAGGAACTAACAGATTACAATTTTATGGACTACGGACATTGAGCCCTGGATATGTGTATTAACTACTTAGAGTCCCGTGGCGATGGGCTGTAGTGTTGGGCTCCATCCCAGCTGTCTTCCTCCAGAGCCCCAGGTTTAACAGACATGATATGTTGCCTACACTGGGTCAGGTTCTGTGCTGGACACCAGAGTTGTGAGTGATAAAATTCCAGGAGACTAGAGTAGAGAATTTGGGAGTGATCTTCCAACTTTAAGGAGTGTCTAAAAGATTTGGTGAGCAGTTCCTATCCATATTTGAGGATGTTTCAATACTCTGCAATTGCATAGTAAACACTGCGGATATGTTTGCCTTTGGGGGTTATGCTTAATGGTTCCTTATGTGTCCTCTGGGTATTCTTCACTATAGGACAGTGTACACGTCTCTGGAATCTTCTAGAGCTAAGAATCTCAGGAAAGAAAAAAATAGAGTTTGGTGATAGAATTAGTGACCAGCAGCGGTAACAGCTGTCCTTTCTGTTACCTGTGGTTAATGGTTTGATGCTGATACCTAGGATAATAGAATGCATTTTTATGAGGGTACTTTGTGACCCACAGGATGAATCCAATGACATCACACTAAATGTTGTTATTCCCTTATGTTTTGGGGTGAAGGCTAGACCAAAATGGCTTAGAGGTGAGACCTCATAATGGCAAATCCACAGTCTTACTTCACTAATAATTTTAGCAGATAGGAGTTATTTTGTATAAAATGCAGTGCCTCCCTGCTGAATATAATGGAGAAAGATTTCATGTTTTTCTAAGGTCTACAGCTATTTTAGCTTTTAGAGGAACATCAACATAACTACAGATGTGCTGCTTTTTTTTTATATAGAAAGTATACCAAAGCTTAAAAGATGTCATAAGTTTTGTAGCTGCTTGCCTAAGGAAATCATGTGTATGATTTTAGATATTATAAAAAGAAAGCTTCTTGGACCAGGCCTGACCATTCTCATTATATCTCTTGTCTCTATCTACAATTTTAAACAAATAGATGCCAAACCTTCTCAATCCATCTTCCATTCATTTAGCCTCTTTTATTTTTTTTCCACCTCTTTGTATCTTTGTGCTGCATTTTGTATACTTCCTTAGGTCATTCTTCCTGTAGGTTGATTTTGCCATCTCTGTCTTGTTTGCTTTCTAACCCTTTGTTGAATTTTTAATTTCGTTATTATACTTTTCTCCAATGAAAACATTATCTTTGGTTTTATTCAGATCTATTTGGTCATTTTTATAATCCCTCATACACTTTGTAGTTCCTCTCTTTTTTAGCATAATACATGTATTATTATATATTTTTTCTGCTCATTCTAATATCTGAAACCTTAGGTCTTATTCTGTTGTTTCTAGCTTATGGTATTTGGTTGCTTTGTGTGTTTTCATTGTTATTTTTGGCTGTGTGATGATGTTCCTTGGACCATATCTCTTACTGGGAGGGAAAGTGTGTGTAATTGTGGGACTCACAAGGAGTTTTTACGGGATGCAGAATTTTATTTCTTAAGATATATTATGTGTACTTTGGCAGTTTGTTATTGTATATGATATATTACTTTGAAATATTTTAGAAGATTAAAGTAGGTGCATTTTTCTGTCCCTCTGATTATTTCTAGAATTCTTAATAGCTAGAAATGAGCATTTAGATCTACTAGATGTTTGGTTATTCAGAGATCCATTTGATTGCTTCCTCTGAAAGTATTTATTCACACAATGAACACTTTTGGAAATCATCATGAAACAGAAAGGTGACTGTGTTGCTTCATTTGATAACCAAACTGGGTGACTGCTTATTAGATTTTTTAATAATCTGAGTTCATTCAGGCAGCAATGGAATTTGAACAGAGACTTACTGAGGGCAGGTCTCTGAGATGAGCCAAAAGAATCAGTCTGCACGAAGGGCTTAATTTTGAAATTAAATAAGTTTTCTAAGGTAATGGAGTAGAAGCATATCTGTGATAATGTGAAGCCAAGAACCAAGAGATTATCAAGCGGAATAGGTGAAGGCAAAGTAGAACAGGAAGGAAAAAAAGTGAAGGCAGAGAATGGAGGGGTTCAGAAATGGAGCTTCTGATTTATCCCTCCCCTAACGTTCATGAACACACACACACTACTATATATAAGATAGATAACCAACAAGGACCTACCGTATAGCACAGGGAACTCTACTCAATATTCTGTGATAACCTATATGAGAAAAGAATCTAAAAATGAATGAATATATGTATATGTATAACTGAATCACTTTGCTGTACACCTGAAACTAACACAACATTGTAAATCAGGTATACTCCAATAAAATTTAAAAAAAGGAAAGAAATGGAGTGGCTTGAATACATGTCATAGAAATAAATGTTGCTGACTTTACTGGTTCTGCTGTTTATGAAACACATCATTTTTTATTTTTTACAAAGGCACCACCCTGTGTTTTATTTATTTATTTATTTATTTATTTATTTATTTATTTTTAAAGCTTTTACACTATTGTCTGGAGTTGGGTGAAGGAGTAACTATACAAAATTTAGTTGTGTAAGATAATGCTGCCTCAGGGAACCCAGAGCTTAGTGATGATAAAATGTTAAGTCAGGAAGCAGTGATTAAGGTAAAAAGAAGTAATATACATCGCATCTGGATGTATGAAGTGTACACACAAAAACACACATACACACACACACACTTTTTTTTACAGACTATACCTTTAATTCTCTTTTGAGTAAGAAACAGTTTTTAGGATTTATTAATTACAATCCTTTATCGTACAAATGAGAAAACAGAGAAGTTAAATTATTTCCTTACAGTCAGAAACACGGCCATGATTCAAATTTTCAGAAGCCTGGCTTCATAGTTACTCTATTATGCCATTTTGCCTCATTTAGTAAGTTGAAATCTGTACATTGGTTAAATGAAAGGGGAGAAGGCAACAAACATTGCTGTAATATTAGATAATATATAAGATACATGCGTGAGCACGTCATTCACAGAGTATAAACTACATCCTTTTGTAACTCATTTTGTTACCAAGTACACATGTTAATAAACTCCAAAATTTATTTTATAACATCTTCAAAGTTCTTCTCAAAGCTACACTTATTGCTGTTATATCACACTTCCATAATTAACCACTTAACCCCAGACATCAAAGTTTAAAATGAACAGAGCATGCAAAGAGTTTGCAAATGAATAGAGATTACAAAAAAGGATCGATAAACACATGTTCTCTTGCTGCCACTGTGGGAGTCCATCTGCCGGAATGGCAAGCCACCTACTTAGGAGGTCAGCCTGCGTCCATTAGAGGGTCCTTGCATGGGTAGCCCCGCTAAACTTGGCCTCTTTATTGTCTACTGTGCGAGAAATATCCATTTAGTGCTATATACCTCTTCACAAAGGCTAGTACAATTTAAAACATGTCAATTAATTGATGTATTTAAGTTTTTAAAATATTTCTATATGATTATGATTTCTATTTTAATTTACTATTTATTTTGTTCCACAAGCAGTAAAAAGATTTATGAGTTGGCAGAAATAAAAAAATTAGTTAAGACACATCTTATTGAAGAGTTTAGAGACAGAAGGGCAAGAAAAAGATACAAGTAACCACAACAGTATGAGAGGTGTTATTCAAAGGTATAGACTAGTACTGTGGGAATACAGGTTCAGGAGAGATTACCTCTCCCTGTGAAAGTTAGTTGGGGCTTCGCAAAGGAAACAGCCGTGAAAAGAATATTGAAAGAAAAGTAGTAGCTGGCAAGGCTTGACGACTGTAAAAAGTGCTCCGGTGAAAAGCGGACCATGCAGAGATAAAAAGACATAAGAGAAAACATGAAATGTTCGAGAATTGTGGGAGATTTAGTGTAGCTGGAGCATCTAGGATGCAGAGGCCGGACAACAGGGAGGGACTGGTGGACAGAAAAGCTGGAAGGTGAGCTAGAGGCAGCTTTTCCTCCATTTAAGGAGGTTGGATACCATTCTCCAGGAAACAAAGGGAAAAAAAGTTATCAGCTGTTTTACACAGTGAGTACTGAGATCCAATTCGTGTTTCAGAAAAATAACCTGAAAAAAAACCAAAACAAAACAGAAAAATAACCTGGTTTCGTTAGGGAAGAGGGATCAGGAAAAGGAGAAGATGAAGCAGTGCTTGCTAAGTACAACCCCTCTCCAACATAATCACTTGCCTCTACCCCAAGCAAACCAGAGAACCAAGTAAACTTGGTGCTTGTTACACTTCACTTCTTCCACAAATGCAGCCTCCAAGCCCCACCCTTCCAAAGGGATTTCCACTCTTAACTTCCTCTGTATCTGGAGCTACCAAAATGAAACCAAACCAAAATACCACTTAGAATACTACCGAAGTCATCCAAAGCAGAAATGATAGGCATTGCCATCAGCTGGTGGCTGCTTAGATGGTAGATAGTAAACAGTAAACAGAAGACACTAGAATAAGAAACGCAGTTGGTAGAGCATCTTTAAGGATGAAAGAAATAAGCTTGGCTGTGAGTGGACCATTTGCATTCATCCATAGAAGAAAATTGTGAGTGGATGTTTTCATGCCACATTTTCTACAGAAGCCAGAATACCTTGCATTATCCTATGAATTCCATGATTGCTTTTCAGAGAATAAGTTGATATCTTTGTTACCCAGACGTATTATTAAAGATTATGATGATCTGCTTAAGAACAATCCATGGTGCGTTTGCTGCTATGAAACAATACAGCACCCTTCACATTGTCAGTTATGTACATCTTCTATGAACATCCTGAATTAAGATTATGGTTCCATGGACCGCTAGTAAAACTTGGGCCCTCCTCTATGACTCCATAGACCGCTTGCTAAGGGAGGTTGCAAAGTTGACCAATGAAATGACAAGGTCCTGATTCAGTAGGGCAACAATTCTCAATGCTTTTTAAATCATCAGTACATATCTCATTTTTCTCAAGATACACCAAATAATAAAATAAATTAAAATAAAACCATTTTATTTACAGGAATTAAAAAATAACCACAAAACTTTATTTTACCAGAGTGAGGATTACAAGAGACCTAAAAGCAAGTCTATATTTTGACTCATCTAAATATATATTTAATCTGTATCTACTTGTGTTCAATTGTCTAGGAAAAAAAAAAAAAGACAGAAATTTTTTTTTTTAAAGAAGATTTTAGTCAGTATGTTGAGAGAGCCAAAATTATCTACAAGGCTTTCACCCCATCTATGCTTCTGGCTGACTTTCTATCCTTAAGGTTTCAGCTCAAAATCACCTCAGAAAGGTTTTACTGAGTTTTCCATCAAATGCAGCCAATTCTTCTCACTCCCATATTACCCCTCCTCCAGATCCTTCCTTCCTAGCACACGTCACTATCTGACATGATACTGTTTATTTATTTGTTTAACTGTCCAGTGTTTGTCCTAGAATATCAGCTCTAAGAGGACCTGGCCACCAGCTCTCAGTGCCTAAGTCCTTGTCTGGGAGTGTGGAGACTGACGTAATATACGTGGAAAGGATAGAGGAATGAATGAATAACTTAGACATACATGTGAAGAAAGGAAGCACCTGAAAATGGGACTAGTTTTCAGGGTGGCAATTTAAATCAGGGAAAAACATTCCATCTGTCTTCTGCTGCCTGTTAAGCGTCTATAGAGAGGAGAAAGAAACCGACCAGTAGTTGCCTAGAGAAAAAGGAAATATGGATTTTCCTTGTTAGCATTAAATTAGAACTTTGTGACAGAGAGCTGCAGGAAATGCCATATCAGGAAAGAGATATTAGCCCTATTATGTAAGTGAAATTACTCTGTCACATGGAGGGCACTGACAGATGGTGGTATAAATCTCCCTTACAGCATTCTTAACTGAGGGATTTAATATAAACCTTTGTTGGAAATCAGTAAAATTCCAACACAAGGCTCCAGGGAACAATTAACAATTGCAATGAAATCACAGAAACTCTAGCATACCAAACCAAGAACACTCACACTTATAGCCTACACAAGGAGAGAAACAGACTGGCAATATTTTCCATCAAAGGATTTAATCTTAGACTGTCTGGGAGCAGAATCTGCCACAGTTTTGAGGGTCAATCAGACATTTTGGTTTCTGGCCGGCCCACAATCTCTTACTACCCAGTGCTGTCTGAGCAATGTTACCCATCAACAGTGAGACCAACCGTCTGGCTATTTCCTTCCACATCCTTTGAAATAACCACAATCGCCACTACTCATTCTCCCTTTATATTTCCTGTTTTTACAGTTTTTTATTGTTTAAGCTTTTATCTCAATTTCTAATTTTGTGTTCATGTTGGATTGTTAGTTTTCATTTCATGTCCCTTAAACCTAGAATATTGTTCAGGTACTTCTTTTCTGAATCATTGTCCTCTCCACTCCCCTGTTCTCTTTCCAACCCCGCTCACCCTGGAAATACACACACTGGACTATCTCTCTAGAAATCAGAGCTATTTTGCCTCTATTTTGAGCTATATCCTAAATTGTTCCATATTCTTCCTTCTTTCAAGTTTCTTTTTTTAATCTTTAGGTCGTCTTTCTCCAGTACTATCATTATTCTCTCTCCCTGAATAATAATTTCCTTTCCATAGCGGTCAGCTGTCTAAACCTTGTGTGTATCTGTGGTGGTGGGTGTGCTCGCTTGCATATTTTCAAGGCATTAACCCTAATCCTTGAATTTCTGACTTGATATTTTCTTTTCACAGGTAAATACAGGGATCTTAAATAATCAATTGAAAAGCAAATTGACTATGATCTTAGATGTTCTGCAGACACAATTTTGAACTCTTGGTAGTCAATCAAGTTAACTGAATATATGATTTTCAAAACTATTTCACCTTTCTAAACCATAGGACAAATAACCGCTTAGAAAAAGAAAAATGATACTTTGACCAGTTACGAAAACACATGTAATCTCCTAAAATTGTAAACACAGTCACAAACATAGCCATGGCAGGTTTTTAGATTAGTTGTGATAAAACTATGTATCACCTATATGCAAAATAAATATACTGTAATGAAATTTCACAAAAATATAGTATTTTTGGTGTTTTGAGATCTAGTTATCCTAATTTTGTAGGTGAAGAAACTGAGACCCAGAGGGGCTAAATCTCCCAGCAAAGCCCAGATCTTCTCTAAGTCCTGTGTTCATTACACTTTTCATTTTAGGACTTTGAACAATCTACAATCATGACTGATACTGCCTTTAAAAATGTGGGCAAAACCCAAGTGATGCTAAAAACCTACGCCTTATCTACCCACAGTCAGTGGTCCCTACTTTGTTTTAGAAGTGGGCAGGAACCGTAATTTTGTGTAGTGATTCTACTCATGCTCTCTCCTATGTGTGGGTGTTGGCAGTCTCCTGTGAGCTGCATTATGTGCCGTCTGTGGATTCCCCCCCACTCCTTCGTACCCTCATACTGAGACAATGATGTAAGAGGTGGAAACAGGAAGATAATGCATCAGATTCTTCTTCCTGCATTGGGAGATATGGGGTTTATTATTATAAAGACTCATAAAACACAGTTGGGTAGAGGGAATCACTCCCTGTAGGTCTGCTTGGAAAATCATCTTTGTGTTTGGATAATTTGTTTAAGCATATTTTCTTTCTTCTTTTCTTCCTTCCACAAAGGCTTATCAAACACTGTATGACAAGGATTGTGCGAGGCATTGGGAAAACAAAAAGGAATAAGACCACATTATCTTCAAGGAACTCTCGTCGGGGTAGAGGAGGGCAGTAAATAAATAAACAATAATAATACCATGAAGTAAGTATTATGATGATGGAAAGCACATCCGCACTAGAGATACATAACAGGGGCACCTAATCCAGAAAAGAAGGTCAAGAAAATTTTCTCTGGAGTCTCAACACCTGAGCTAAGTAAGTCTCCCAGGATTCTTATCTCAGTAAAGAAAGGCTAAGAGCCATCCTAGATAATTAGATCATTAGAGCCCACATGGGCCATGGAAATGACTTTGGATTTTGTAGGCTGTGTGTCACAGCTACTTCATAGCTAAACTCATCGCTGCTCCAGGGAAGCCAACACCTCCCAAAGAGGAATGGCAGTCCTTAAATGTGTTGGTGTTTTCCATCAGTTAATCTGATTAAACTAGGCTATTCTGCAATATAAATACCAAAATCCCAATGGCGTAACACAGTAAAAGTTTATTTCTCCATCACACCAAGTCCAAGGCAGGACAAAGGAAATACCTCCATCTTGTAACTATACCATATGTGCATTCATCTGCCCAGATTGCTGCAGCTGGAGAAGCCTGTTGGAGCATTGCCTAGGATACTTTTAAAGAGCAGTGTGGGAAGAGGTGACATCACTCCCCTACCATTGACCAGAACTCAGGCACTTGTCTGCAGCCTAATTACAACAGAGGCTGGGAAATACTGTCTTCCTGTGTGCTGGCCATAGGGGAGATCATATGACAAACTCAGGTGAATATTTCTGCCATAAGAAGAGTAGCAGAATTCACCCTACTACTTAGGTGTGATCCTGAGACCCTATTTAGGACAAAGTTTTCTTTTTTGTTGTTTTTAACATCTTTATTGGAGTATAATTGCTTTAAAATGTTGTGTTAGTTTCTGCTGTATAACAAAGTGAATCAGCTATATGTATACATATATGCCCATAACCCCTGCCTCTTGTGTCTCCTTCACACCCTTCATACCCCACCTCTCTGGGTGGTCACAGAGCACTGAGTTGAACTCCCTGTGTGGTGCAGCTTCTTCCCACTAGCTATCGATTTTACATTTGGTAGTGTATATATGTCAAGGCTACTCTCTCACTTCGTCCCAGCTTGCCCTTCCCCCTCCCCGTGTCCTCAAGTCAAATCTCTACATCTGCATATTTATTCCTGTCCTGCCCCTAGGTTCATCAGAACCATTTTTTTTTTAGATTCCATATATATGTGTTAGCATACGCTATTTGTTTTTCTCTTTCTGACTTACTTCACTCTGTATGACAGACTCTAGGTCCATCCACCTCACTGCAAATAACTCAGTTTTGTTTCTTTTTTATGGCTGAGTAATATTCCATTGTATATATGTGCCACATCTTCTTTATCCATTCATCTGTTGATGGACACTTAGGTTGCTTCCATATCCTGGCTACTGTAAATAGTGCTGCAATGAACATTGTGGTACGTGACTCTTTTTGAATTATGGTTTTCTCAGGGTATATGCCCAGTAGTGGGATTGCTGGATCATATGGTAGTTCTATTTTTAGTTTTCTAAGGAACCTCCATACTGTTCTCCATAGTGGCTGTATCAATTTGCATTCCCACCAACAGTGCAAGAGGGTTCCCTTTTCTCCACACCCTCTCCAGCATTTATTGTTAGTAGATTTTGATGATGGTCATTCTGACTGGTGTGAGGTGATACCGTACTGTAGTTTGATTTGCATTTCTCTAATGATTAGTGATGTTGAGCATCCTTTCATGTGTTTGTTGGCAATCTGTATATCTTCTTTGGAGAAATGTGTATTTAGATATTCTGTCCATTTTTGGATTGGGTTTTTTGTTTTTTTGATATTGAGCTGCATGAGCTGCTTATATAATTTGGAGATTAATCCTTTGTCAGTTGTTTCATTTGGAAATACTTTCTCCCATTCTGAGGGTTGTCTTTTCATCTGTTTATGGTTTCCTTTGCTGTGCAAAACTTTTAAGTTTCATTAGGTCCCATTTGTTTATTTTTGTTTTTATTTCCATTTCTCTAGGACAGGGGTCAAAACGATCTTGCTGTGATTTATGCCAAAGCGTGTTCTTCCTATGTTTTCCTCTAAGAGTTTTATAGTGTCTGGCCTTACCTTTCCGTGTTTAATCCATTTTGAGTTTATTTTCGTGTATGGTGTTAGGGAGTGTTCTAATTTCATTCTTTTACATGTAGCTGTCCAGTTTTCCCAGCACCACTTATTGAAGAGGCTGTCTTTTCTCCATTGTATATTCTTGCCTCCTTTATCAAAGATAAGGTGACCATATGTGCGCGGGTTTATCTCTGGGCTTTCTATCCTGTTCCACTGATCTATATTTCTGTTTTTGTGCCAGTACCATACTGTCTTGATTACTGTATCTTTGTAGGATAGTCTGAAGTTCGGGAGCCTGATTCCTCCAGCTCCATTTTTCTTTCTCAAGTTTGCTTTGGCTATTTGGGGTCTTTTGTGTTTCCATACAGATTGTGAAATTTTTGGTTCTAGTTCTGTGAAAAATGCCTTTGGTAGTTTGATAGGGATTACATTGAATCTGTAGATTGCTTTTGGTAGTATAGTCATTTTTAATGTTGATTCTTCCATTCCAAGAACATGTTATATCTCTCCATCTGTTTGTATCATCTTTAATTTCTTTCATCAGTGTCTTATAATTTTCTGCATACAAGCCTTTTGTCTCCTTTGGTAGGTTTATTCCTAGGTATTTTATTCTTTTTGTTGCAATAGTAAATGGGAGTGTTTCCTTAATTTGTCTTTCAGATTTTTCTTCATTAGTGTATAGGAATGCCAGAGATTTCTGTGCAGTAATTTTGTATCCTGCTACTTTACCAGATTCATTGATTAGCTCTAGTAGTATTCTCGTAGCATCTTTAGGATTCTCCATGTATAGGAAGTGTCATGTCATCTGTGAACAGTGATAGCTTTACTTCTTCTTTTCCAATTTGGATTCCTTTCATTTCTTTTTTCTTCTCTGATTGCTGTGGCTAAAACTTCCAAAACTATGTTGAATAATAGTGGTGAGAGTGGACAACTTTGTCTTATTCCTGATCTTAGAGGAAATGGTTTCAGTTTTTCAACATTGAGCATGATGTTGACTGTCGGTTTGTCAATTATGGTCTTTATTATGTTGAGGTAGGTTTTCTATATTCCTACTTTCTGGAGAGTTTTTATCATAAATTGGTGTTGAATTTTGTTGAAAGTTTTTCTGTATCTATTGAGATGATCATATGGTTTTTATCCTTAGGTTTGTTAATATGGTGTATCACAATGATTGATGTGCATATATTGAAGAATCCTTCCATTCCTGGGATAAACCCCACTTGATTGTGGTGTATGATCCTTTTAATGTGCTGTTGGATTCTGTTTGCTACTGTTTTGTTGAGGATTTTTGCATCTATGTTCATCAGTGATATTGGCATGTAGTTTTCTTTCTTTGTGACATCTTTGTCTGGTTTTGGTATCAGGGTGATGGTGACCTCATAGAAAGAGTTTGGGAGTGTTCCTCCCTCTGCTATATTTCGGAAGAGTTTGAGAAGGATAGGTGTTGGCTATTCTCTAAATGCTTGATAGAATTCACCTGTGAAACCATCTGGTCCTGGGCTTTTGTTTGTTGGAAGATTTTTAATCACAGTTTCAATTTCAGTGCTTATGATTGGCCTGTTTATATATATTTTATTTCTTCGTGGTTCAATCTTGGAAGATTGTGCTTTTCTAAGAATTTGTCAATTTCTTCAAGGTTGTCCATTTTATTGGCATATAGTTGCTTGTAGTAATCCCTCATGATTCTTTGTCTTTCTGCAGTGTCAGTTGTAACTTCTCCCTTTTCATTTCTAATTCTGTTGATTTGAGTCTTCTCCTTTTTTTTCTTGATGAGTCTGGCTAATGGTTTATCAATTTTGTTTATCTTCTCAAAGAACCAGCATTTAGTTTTATTGATTTTTGCTATTTTTTTCCTTTATTTCTTTTTCATTTATTTCTGATCTCATATTTATGATTTCTTTCCTTCTGCTAACTTTGGGGTTTTTTTGTTCTTCTTTCTCTAATTGCTTTAGGTGTAAGGTTAGGTTGTTTATTTGAGATTTTTCTTGTTTCTTGAGGCAAGATTGTATTGCTATAAACATCCCCCTTAGAACTGCTTTTGCTGTATCCCATAGGTTTTGGGTCGTCGTGTTTTCATTGTCATTTGTTTCTAGGTATTTTTTAATTTCCTCTTTGATTTCTTCAATGATCTCTTGGTTATTTAGTAGTGTATTGTGTAGCCTCCATGTGTTTGTATTTTTTAAAGTTTTTTTTTCTGTAATTGATATCTAGTCTCATAGCATTGTGATCAGGAAAGATATCTGATACAATTTCAATTTTCTTAAATTTACCAGGACTTGATTTGTGACTCAAGGTGTGATCTGTCCTGGAGAATGTTCCATGAGCACTTGAGAAGAAAGTGGATTCTGTTGTTTTTGGATGGAATGTCCTATAAATATCAATTAAGTCCATCTTGTTTAATGTGTCATTTAAAGCTTGTGTTTCCTTATTTATTTTCATTTTGGATGATTTGTCCATTGGTGAAAGTGGAATGTTAACGTCCCCTACTATGATTGTGTTACTATCAATTTCCCCTTTTATGGCTATTAGCCTTTGCCTATGTATTGAGGCACTCCTATGTTGGGTGCATAAATACTTACAATTGTTATATCTTCTTCTTGGATTGATCCCTTGATGATTATGTAGTGACCTTCTTTGTCTCTTTTAATAGTCTTTATTTTAAAGTCTATTTTGTGTGAAATGAGAATTGCCCCTCCAGGTTTTTTTTTATTTCCATTTGCATGGAATATCTTTTTCCATCCCCTCACTTTCTGTCTGTACATGTCCCTAGGTCTGAAGTGGGTCTCTGGTAGACAGCATATATACAGGTCTTGTTTTTGTGCCTATTCAGCCAGTCTATGTCTTTTGGTTGGAGCATTTAATCCATTTACATTTAAGGTAATTATCTGTATGTATGTTCCTATTACCATTTTCTTAATTGTTTTGGGTTTGTTTATGTAGGTCTTTTCCTTCTCTTGTGTCTCCTGCCTAGAGAAGTTCCTTTAGCATTTGTTGTAAAGCTGGTTTGGTGGTGCTGAATTCTCTTAACTTTTGCTTGTCTGTAAAGGTTTTAATTTCACCATTAAATCTGAATGAGATCCTTGCTGGGTAGAGTAATTTTGATTGTAGGTTTTTTCCCTTTCATCACTTTAAATATGTCCTGCCATTTCCTTCTGGCTTGCAGAGTTTCTGCTGAAAGACCAGCTGTTAACCTTATGGGGATTCCATTGTATGTTTTTTGTTGCTTTTCCCTGGCTGCTTTTAATATTTTTTCTTCATATTTAATTTTTGATAGTTTGATTAGTATGTGTCTTGGTGTGTTTCTCCTTGGATTTATCCTGTATGGGACTCTCTTCTCTTCCTAGACTTGATTGACTATTTCCTTTTCCATGTTTGGGAAGTTTTCAACTATAATCTCTTCAAATATTTTCTCAGAACTTTTCTTTCTCTTCTTTTTCTGGGGCCCCTATAATTCGAATGTTGGTTCATGTAATGTTGGCCTGAGGTCTCTGAGACTGTCCTCAATTCTTTTCATTCTTTTTTCTTTATTCTGCTCTGCAGTAGTTATATCCTCTATTTTATCTTCCAGGTCACTTATCTGTTCTTCTGCCTCAGTTACCCTGCTATTGAGTCCTTCTAGAGAAATTTTAATTTCATTTATTGTGTTGTTCATCATTGTTTGTTTGCTCTTTAGTTCTTCTAGGTCCTTGTTAAACTTTTCTTGTATTTTCTCCATTCTTTTTCCCTGACTTTGGATCATCTTTACTATCATTACTCTGAATTCTTTTTCAGGTAGACTGCCTATTTCCTCTTCATTTGTTTGGTCCGGTGGGTTTTTCCCTTGCTCCTTCATCTGCTGCATACTTCTCTGTCTTCCCATTTTGCTTAACTTACTGTGTTTGGGGTCTCCTTTTTGCAGGCTGCATGTTCGTTGTTCCCATTGTTTTTGGTGTCTGCCTCCAGTGGGTAAGGTTGGTTCAGTGGGTTGTGTAAGCTTCCTGTTGGAGGGGACTGGTGCCTGTGTTCTGGTGGGTGGGGCTGGATCTTGTCTTTCTGTTGGGCAGAACCACATCCGGTGGTGTGTTTTGGGGTGTCTGTAAACTTAGCATGATGTTAGGCAGCCTCTCTGCTAATGGGTGGGGTTGTGTTCCTATCTTGCTAGTTGTTTGGCGTGGGGTGTCCAGCACTGCAGCTTGCTGGCCATTGGGTGGAGCTGGGTCTTAGCATTGAGACAGAGATCCCTGTGAGAGCTCTCACCGATTGATATTACCTGGGGCTGGGAAGTCTCTGGTGGTCCAATGTCCTGAATTCGGCTCTCCCACCTCAGAGGCTCAGGCCTGATACCGGGGCGGAGCACCAAGACCCTGTCAGCCACATGGCTCAGAAGAAAAGGGAGAAAAAAAAGAAAGAAAAAAATTAAAATAAATAAAAATAAAATAAAATGAAATAAATTAATAAAATAAAAAAATTAAGAAGTAGTAAAAAAAAGAAGAGAGCAACCAAACCAATAAACAAACCCACCAATGATAACAAGCGCTAAAACTACACCAAGATAAGCATAAAATTCAGAAACAAGTCAGTCACAGACAGCAAACCCCAAGTCTACAGTTGCTCCCAAAGTCCACTGCCTCAATTTTGGGTTGATTCGTTGTCTATTCAGGAATTCCACAGATGCAGGGTACATCAATTTGATTGTGGAGATTTAATCCACTTCTCCTGAGGCTGCTGGGAGAGATTTCCCTTTCTCTTCTTTGTTTGCACAGCTCCTGGGGTTCAGCTTTGGTTTTGGCCCCACCTCTGTGTTGTAGGTCACCCTCAGGCTTCTGTTCCCGCCCACACAGGACGGGTTTAAAGCAGTGACTGATTAGAGGGCTCTGGCTCACTCATGCCAGGGGGAGGGAGGGGTATGGTAGTCATAATTGGAATTGTGGGGCAAGCCTGTGGCAGCAGAGGCTGGTGTGACATTGCAACAGCCTGAGGCATGCCATGTGTTCTCCTGGGGAAGTTGTCCCTGGGTCACGGGACCCTGGCAGTGGCGAGCTGCACAGGCTCCTGGGGGTGGAGGTGTGGATAGTGACCTGTGCTTGCATATACGTTTCTTGGTGGCTGCAGCAGCAGCGTTAGCATTTCATGCCTGTCTCTGTGGTCCGAGCTGTTAGCTGCAGTTCACGCCAACCTCTGGAGTTTGTTTAGGCGGTGCTCTGAATCCCCTCTCCTTGTGTACCCTGAAACAATGGTCTCTTGCCTCTTAGGCAGGTCCAGACATTTTCCCAGACTCCGTCCTGGCTAGCTGTGGCACACTAGCCCCCTTCAGGCTGTGTTCACACAGCCAACCCCATTCTTCTCCCTGGGATATGAACTCCGAAGCCTGAGCCTCAGCTCCCAGCCCACACCTGCCCTGGTGGGTGAGCAGACAAGCCTCTCAGGCTGGTGAGTGCTGGTCAGCACCGATCCTCTGTGCAGGAATCTCTCCGTTTTGCCCTCCACACCCCTGTTGCTGCACTCTCCTCTGTGGCTCTGAAGCTTCCCCCCCCCACCCCATCTCATCCAGTGAAGGGGCTTCCTAGTGTGTGGAAGCTTTTCCTACCTCACAGCTCCCTCCCAGAGGTGCAGGTCCCATCCCTATTCTTTTATCTCTGTTTTTTCTTTTTTCTTTTGCCCTACCCAGGTACGTGGGGAGTTTCTTGCTTTTTGGGAAATCTAAGGTCTTCTTCCAGAGTTCAGTAGGTGTTCTGTAGGATTTTTTCCACATGTAGATCTATTTTTGATATATTTGTGGGGAGGAAGGTGATCTCCATGTCATATTCCTCCGCTATCTTGAAGGTCCACCACTAGGACACAGTTTTCAAAAACAACCCACAGCTATCCCCACTCAAAATGTCATAGAAATTAACTACTTCTTGATTTGGACTCTATCTTAAGTAAATGAAATGCAATTGTGAATGAAGAAAAGTAATGGAAAATAACTAATAATTGATGGTTTCCAGAATCAGTGAACTGTGGTCAGCACATTTTGGCAGAAAACACTTTCCTTTGTTCAATTAATAGGCACAGCCCCTAATATGGGGTTTCTAGAAAATCTCTTGGAATAGTAGTTTATTTGAAGTCATTCAAGTGATTGAGCCAAATATTTTATCCTTGAGCACCCTAAATGGCAAAGTTTTGGGGTATCAGCTTTGAAGATCAGGAAGGCAAATTCTGCTCTGGATAATCTTGCCTATTTGCTTAATGAATCAAATGTTTTTGCAGTACAGTTAGGTACAAATGATGTGTTTGGTAATATATGGGGAAGAGAACCAAGGAAAACCTTGTCCCTGTCTGCAAGGGCATATAATCTCCATGAAGGGACTGAGAAAAGTATTGACAAATAGCAATGTTGCATAATCAAAGGGAATAATAGCATTGTAGAGCATCGTGAGGGGGAAGGAATAATACGTTAACACTGGGGATTTGAGGAAGGTTTGGAAGAAAATATGGTAGCATGGAAGTTGAATTTGAAGGGTGAAGGAAGCTTTCAATACAAATCGGGGTGAAAAACATTCCAGGATGAAAGAATAATATGAGCAGTGATGGCTTTGTAAATTCTAAATGGATGTTGTGAAGGATTCAATAGTTTTGAGTGCCAGAAAAATGAGTGTTTGAAGGACACAGGCTCTTAGAGGGAAGAAGATATTTGAATCTTCATCTTACAGATGAAAAGGCCAAGTCCAGGCGCCCTGAGTACCAGACCAGGGCTCTCTCTGTTTTAACCTGTGCACACTGAGAGATTGAGGCTATCCAGGTAAGGTAGGGCTGGATTGCACATGGCTGGTTATCTTTCTTTTTCTGGGACCATGGCTGAAAAAGACTTGTCAAGACTAGGTAGCAAAATGTAGTGGGTTGAGTGAGATGATAAATGATTTTTTTTACTAGCTGTCATCAAATTTTCTTGTAGGAACAGCCTACTTTAGGTCATTACCTTGAGACACAGCATTAGATGGGATAACCTACTTGGAAAAGTAATCCTCTGTGTCTGCTTCCTTCTATATAAAATGGAGTTAATGACAATATCTACCTCACAGATCACTAAGGCAACAACTGAGAGTATTCATTCATTTCAAGCGCTTTGCACAGTGCCAGGAACATGATAAATGTGAAATGAATGTTAGATATCATTATTGTCATTGGTATTGTTGTTGGTATTTCTAGAAGCTGGAAGAAGAGGAGTGAGGAGAAAATAATACCACCAACAAAAGTATAAACTCTGAATGAGACGTGAACAGAAATTTATGGGTGGAGAAAAGCAGAGGGGGGTGAAAGAGATGAGAGGAGTTTCTTTCTAGTAGAGTAAAGAAAACTGCTAAGAATTGTTGAGATACTTTGAATAATGAAAATCTAATCAATTTTAACTTACTGGTTTGTCATTCTTACTTTCCAAGTGGAAACTAGCAACCAAGTCAAGGGTGACTAGGGGCAAATGTAGTCCAGGAAATTTGCAGAAATCTTCAGGAAGTCCAAGAAGTCAAGAATTTCACTCACGGTGACATGGGGAAAGTAGACCATCAAGAGGTTCAGCCAGAAATCAAAGGGCAACATGACCCTAACTGGCTTTTGCTTTCCCACACCCAGAAAACCAAAGCTTTTATTTGGCAATTGATTTATTAAATTCTCAACTGAGAACTCCAGGACTAATGTAAACATTTGACTGGTTAATAATACTTAAGAGTTTTGTTTTCCTATACTTTTTTTTTTAATTAATTAATTAATTAATTAATTTATGACTGTGTTGAGTCTTCGTTTCTGTGCGAGGGCTTTCTCTAGTTGCGGCAAGTGGGGACCACTCTTCATCGCGGTGCGCGGGCCTCTCACCATCACGTCCTCTCTTGTTGCGGAGCACAGGCTCCAGACGCGCAGGCTCAGTAATTGTGGCTCATGGGCCCAGTTGCTCCATGGCATGTGGGATCTTCCCAGACCAGGGCTCGAACCCGTGTCCCCTGCATTGGCAGGCAGATTCTCAACCACTGCGCCACCAGGGAAGCCCTCCTATACTTTTTATATTGATACTTTCTATTGTTATTATATGATTCAATAAAACAGAACCAACTATATTAGTATCTGTTTCAGTTTCAGTTTTATGGTATGGCGTTGGCTTGAAACAGTGCTCATTGCTAGGTTAGAAATGGATTCACAAGTGCTTTGAAAAGTGCTTTAGGATTTTGAGACAACGGTTATATATCAAGTTTTTTTATTGGGTGGGGGAGCTTAGTGGGAAGTACATTGGACTGGAAGTCAGGAGATCTTGAACAAATTATATCCAGTTGAATTATAATTTCCTCTCCTCTAAAATAAAGTGAATGCTTATTTTGCAGAGTCATTGGAAAAATAAAATATCTCTGCATAACTAGTCCAGTGTTAGGAACATACCTGCAACAACAAAAACAAAACAAAACAAAACTTGCATGCATTCTTTCAACGAATGTTTCTTGGCTACTTATCACGTGCCAAGTACTATTCTCAGTGATGTGGGCAAAGCAATGAAGAAGGTATTCCTTACCCTTAAGAAGCTCAGTTCTAGTGGGGAGTTAGAAAACAAACACACATAAATAAAATAGTTATAACCTTTAATAACTGCATGAAAAAAACCAACAAGGGGCTGAACAGAGGGTGGTATATTTTAGATAAGCTTGATGATTTTACTACTTGCTTATCAAGAGGTCACTGTTTTTGAATGACATAGATTTAAGAGACTATTGTTCTTAAAAGTAAAGTAGCTCATAATATATATTTATTTTCACCTTTTCTTTCCACTCTAACATGCCACCTGTTTGGCTCCAGATGATCTCTGTTGGGTCAAAAATTTCTAATAATTCAATTGCAATGACTTAGTTTTATTGCTGGTCATGAACACGTAACGTATATCACTCTGCCTCCTACTCTGTCCAAATTTGATTAATTATTTTAGCTTGGAAAGGTAAAGAATTAAAAGTTGGGGCAACAAGGAGTTTGGTTGCAGATTGTTAAGAATCATATGTCAAAGGAAATGCCAGCTTTGTAATTTATGGCTTTTCAGATACTGAAACTTGGCAAATGTCTGAATCTATGCATTTATTATCTTTTTAGTGGAAGAATAAACCTTTGGTGACTTGAGTCGTCTAAATAACCATTTTACTACTCAAACAGTTCTCTTTTCTCTTATGTGGCAGGATTGCTTGATTTTTAGAACTGTTTTAGCCAGATGATAATTTATATAGAAATCTTTAAGCGGAACACATAGCTCTATCCTTAAAATGTTTTTTGAAGGAAAAAGAAGCATGCCTAATGGACTTTTGGAGTTACCTACTCTGATTTTATCTGCGAACTTGTTGTAATAGGAAGTTACAAAGAGAAAAGACAATACAGATTTCCAATTCTGATATAACCAGTTGGGATGGCTTTATCTAAAACCTTCACCCACCTCTTAAGTTGAGATTCAGCTGAGCCTAGCCTCATACAGTGTTGGAGTTGAAAGAGACCTGAGAAGGATGATTGCTGAAACTGACAAGAGGTCAGAATCTCCTAGGAAGCTTACAAAATATATCCATTCCTGGGTTTTATCCCAGTTATACTAAATCAAATCCTGACAGGGTAGGGCCAAGGAATCTGTGTGTTTATCAACTTCTCATAATGATAAGCAGCTAAATTTGGAAATTTTTTAAAATGCAGTTGAGGGCATGGAGGTCCACTGTTTTAATGGGAATTTAAAATATAAAAAGTAAAAGAGGGAGTCATTCATTCATTTATTCTTTTTTTTTAAATGAAGAGCTGTTTTATCATATGTACAGTATTAGGTAGAAGCAGGGGATGCAAAGATGAAAAAATATGATCCCTGACCTCAAATATCAATATTTTTCTTGTTAGCATCAAAGGGACATGATCATGTAAATAAGTATATATACCTATTTACACAGAGTATCAAAGAATGCATTTATTTTTATTTACTCTTTGAAAAAATATGAGTGCAAGTACTATTATTCCCAATCTACTCTTTCTTTTTTTCTACTTTAAGCAGAGATATAACACATGTGATTAGCAAATTTCCTTCATGGGAACAATAGCTTAAATATAAAAGAATAAATGTTAACATTTATTTAGTACTAACAATATTCTAGGCACTGTACTTTGTACTTTATATGTGTTAACATATAATCCTCATAACAACTTTATGAAACAGGGGGTATCATTCTATTTTATAACTGATGAAACTGAAGTTTAAGTAACACGTTCAAAATCACACAGCACGTTGGTAGTAGCACTAGACGTGAGGTTCACAGTTAGTGTGCTTATTTACCATATGACTGCATATATCTGGAATAAAGAAAAAAAAAAATTTTGGTATGAAAAAAATCCAGTGGTATATTTTTGCCAGTGACTAACAAGACAATGGTATTCTGACTTTCAACAAGACAGGAAATCACTAGAGTAAACTAAGCATCACAAGCCCTTTGTTTCTATTTCCATAATATACACACCACCACCCCCAACCACAAACTGAATATGGGGAAACAGTACTCTCTGCAGACCCTAGAGAAAAATAAATCACCCTGAGATTTGACAACAATAAAATTTTCACCGCACACTAATCAAACAGATAGAAAGAGGGCCATGGCATGTGATATACTTAATTAAATCTCTGAGGGAGGAGAGGTAGTTAGCTCATAGAGCTGTATGCTTTACACATGACAAAACCCAGCAATGTCAACAGCACGGAAAAGCTATCGCTCTCACAATGATGAGTGCAAAGGCATAGGAGGCTCCGTCTGCTTCTGTTAAATGTAACAGAGCCTGCTTCATGTCAGAAAAATCAGGAGACTTTTATTTGGCAAATGGTGCCTGAGTCCTGTTCCTATTAAAATCTACCTCTGTGTGGGGTGAAGCATTCCTCAGGGAATTCTCTTGAGGCTGCTCTGGCAACCAAGAGGACCAGGCAGCTCTTCTTGAAATCAGTGCATGAACGTGAGCAGATGAGTATAGACAAATTGCTTCTTTATTCCTTGCAGCCCCTTGGCCATCTGAGGTTCACTTTAGGATATTTCGAAACCTGCTCTCAGACTTCTCTGTTTCTAATGTCCCTTCCATCTTCCTAGTGTTAAACATGTGAGTATAGTTTGGGAACTATATCCGTCAGGATAGTCTCAGTTTTGCTGCAATAACAAACAACCCTCAAATCTGAGGGCATAAACCCAACAAAGCCTTATATCTTGCTCACGTCACCTGGGCAGCATGGGGAGATAGGGGCATGGAGGGCCCCCACTTACTGTAATTACATAGGGACTCAGGCTGAAAGAAGATCTATCTTGACACGTGCTTTTACAATAACCAGGAAGGAGGAAAAGGGAATGTGGTAACTATACATTGACTCCTAAATCTTCTGCCTGGAAGAAATAAATGTCACTTCAGATTACCTTTCACTGACTAAAGCAATTCACATGACTGTGACTAATTTCAAAGGGAAGGAGGAAATACAACACTCACATGCTGAAAAGAAATGACATAGACTATACATCCACAGTCCTAATGGAAAAGGACACGTATAGGAGTCATAGACATGCTGGCCAGTGCTGAGAGTGGAGGAGAATTTATGACCTGATCTCCTGGATTCCTAGTTGCTTGATTTAATGGAATGTCCTTTCTTAGGAGTCTTCCTGCACCTCAGCCTAGGGTCAGTCTTGCTATCAAGGATATTTTCTTCTCTGCAGAACAAGGAGGAGAAAGAATTAGGAAAAAAGAATATGGACCATGAATTTCTGAGATGCCTATGTGCTGTTTTTCAGAATAAAAACTTAATAGCTTTTGCCTAAAAAACAAAACAGATGACAGGTGACTATGTATGTTTCCTGCTCAAGTCTACTCAAGACTACAAAACCTTCTAAAAGACTGCTCAGGGAATACTTGTGTCACACTGCCCCTCATCACTGCTTACTCTGGTCCAGGTGTTTAGGTTTTTTGTTAAATGTTTAGAGTAACTGCATATGGATGCAGTTATTAATGGCTGTGGATTGGCATGGTGGCCACAGTCTTATTCTCAATGACCACCTTGTTGGGCTGGCTCTATTATGGGAATAATTCACCCCTACTGAGTACATTGTCCCAAACAACTGCCATACCACACCAAACAGTGTCTGCCCCATTTCCAAAAGCTATCTTGCTGCAGATATCATAGTTTCTAACTTTGAAAGAGGAGTAGGATAATTCCACGGTGTTCTCATGTAGGACAAACATAAGAGAATCTCTTAGGTCATTAACAACATTTCTCTTCACTTTTTTTTTTTTCAAACATCTTTATTGGAGTATAATTACTTTACAATGGTGTGTTAGTTTCTGCTTTATAACAAAGTGAATCAGCTATACATATACATATATCCCCATATATCCTCCCTCTTGGGTCTCCTTCCCACCCTCCCTATCCCACCCCTCTAGGCGGTCAAAAACCACCAAGCTGATCTCCCTGTGCTATGAGGCTGCTTCCCACTAGCTATCTATTTTACATTTGGTAGTGTATATATGTCCATGCTACTCTCTCACTTCGTCTCAGCTAACCCTTCCCACTCCCCGTGTCCTCAAGTCCATTCTCTACGTCTGTGTCTTTATTCCTGTCCTGTCCCTAGGTTTTTCAGAACCATTTTTTTTTTTAGATTCCATATATATGTGTTAGCATACGGTATTTGTTTTTCTCTTTCTGACTTACTTCACTCTGTATGACAGACTCTTGGTCCATCCACCTCACTACAAATAACCCAATTTCATTTCTTTTTATGGCTAATATTCCATTTTATATATGTGCCACATCTTCTTTATCCATTCATCTGTCAATGGACACTTAGGTTGCTTCCATGCCCTGGCTATGGTAAATAGAGCTGCAATGAACATTGTGGTACATGACTCTTTTTGAATTATGGTTTTCTCAGGGTATATGCCCAGTAGTGGGATTACTGGGTTGTATGGTAGTTCTAGTTTTAGTTTTTTAAGGAACCTCCATACTGTTCTCCATAGTAGCTGTATCAATTTACATTCCCACCAACAGTGCAAGAGGGTTCCCTTTACTCCACATCCTCTCCAGCATTTATTGTTTGTAGATGTTTTGATGACAGCCATTTTGTGTGAAGTGATATCTCATTGTAGTTTTGATTTGCATTTCTCTAATGATTAGTGATGTTGAGCATTCTTTCATGTGTTTGTTGGCAATCTGTATATCTTCTTTGGAGAAATGTCTGTTTAGGTCTTCTGTCCATTTTTGAATTGGGTTGTTTGTTCTTTTGATATTGAGCTGCATGAGCTGCTTGTAATTTTGGAGATTAATCCTTTGTCAGTTGCTTCATTTGCAAATATTTTCTCCCATTCTGAGGGTTGTCTTTTTGTCTTGTTTATGTTTTCCTTTGCTGTGCAAAAGCTTTTAAGTTTCATTAGGTCCCATTTGTTTATTTTTGTTTTTATTTCCATTTCTCTAGGAGGTGGGTCAAAAAGGATCCTGCTGTGATTTATGTCATAGAGTGTTCTGCCTATGTTTTCCTCTAAGAGTTTTATAGTGTCTGGCCTTACCTTTCGGTGTTTAATCCATTTTGAGTTTATTTTTGTGTATGGTGTTAGGGAGTGTTCTAATTTCATTCTTTTACATGTAGCTGTCCAGTTTTCCCAGCACCACTTATTGAAGAGGCTGTCTTTTCTCCATTGTATATTCTTGCCCCCTTTATAAAAAATAAGGTGACCATATATGCATGGGTTTATCTCTGGGCTTTCTATCCTGTTCCATTGATCTATTTCTGTTTTTGTGCCTGTACCATACTGTCTTGATTGCTGTAGCTTTGTAGTATAGTCTGAAGTCCAGGAGCCTGATTTCTCCAGCTCCGTTTTTCATTCTCAAGATTGCTTTCGCTATTTGGGGTCTTTTGTGTTTCCATACAAATTGTAAAATTTTTTGTTCTAGTTCTGTGAAAAATGCCATTGGTAGTTTGATAGGGATTGCATTGAATCTTTAGATTGCTTTGGGTACTATAGTCATTTTCACAATGTTGATTCTTCCAATCCAAGAACATGGATTAGTCTCTCCATCAGTTTGTATCATCTTTAATTTCTTTCATCTGTGTCTTATATTTTTCTGCATACAGGTCTTTTGTCTCCTTGGGTAGGTTTATTCCTAGATATTTTATTCTTTTTGCTGCAATGGTAAACTGGAGTGTTTCCTTAATTTCTCTTTCAGATTTTTCATCATTAGTGTATAGGAATGCAAGAGATTTCTGTGCATTAATTTTGTATCTTGCTACTTTACCAGATTCATTGATTAGCTCTTGTAGTTTTCTGGTAGCATCTTTAGGATTCTCTATGTATAGTATCATGTCATCTGCAAACAGTGACAGCTTTACTTCTTCTTTTCTGATTTGCATTGCTTTTATTTCTTTTTCTTCTCTGATTGCTCTGGCTAAAGCTTCCAAAACTATGTTGAATAATAGTGGTGAGGGTGGACAACCTTGTATTGTTCCTGATCTTAGAGGAAATGGTTTCAGTTTTTCACCATTGAGAATGATACTGGCTGTGGGTTTGTCATATATGGCCTTTATTGTGTTTTTTCTCTTCACTTTTAATTTCACATCTCATAAGGGCATGCCTTGGAGTGACAGATTTCATTTACCTCGCCAGAAGATATAGTACAATATTCTTGAAAAGAACAGAAATGAAAACAAAATGAGTATTTATTCTAATTTACCCTCATATTTCAATTCTCTTCGCTGAAAGCCCAAGGAAAAGATTGTGCCAGAAATAGACTCACAGCCAGAGAAAACAAACTCATGGTTACCAAAGGGGAAAGGGGGGAGGGAGGGATAAATTAGCAGTTTGGGATTAACATATACATACTACTAAATATAAAATAGATAACCAACAAGGACCTACTGTATAGCACAGGGAACTATACTCAATATCTTGTAATTACCTGTAAGGGAAAAGAATCTGAAAAATAATATCTATATCTATATCTATCTATCTATCTCTAAATCACTTTGCTGTACCCCTGAAACTAACACAACATTTTAAACCAACTATACTTCAATTAAAATAAGGAAAAAAAAAAGAGATTGTGCCAACACATTCCAATCTGGGTTACCTCCAAAATACTTTTTCCAGTGGAAATAGTAGGCCTTGAAATCACTGATTTACCAGGGATCCATGTAGTTCATCCTCATCCAATCCATCGGCAAGTCCTATTGGCTCCCTCTTTAAATCTTGAATCTGACCTTTTTCACCACTTCCACACACCTGCTCTAGTTTAAGCTGCCGTTGTGTCTCACCACGGTTATTAAAGCAGCTTCCTAAGTGACCTCAGTGATTCTACTTTTGTTCTGCTCCAGTCTGTTCTCCACCCAACAGCCATCATGATCTTTTTCACAGTAAATCACTCCCTGTTCACAACCATTCAACAGATCTATAGCACAGATAGAGTGAGATCAATCCTTCTATAATGGAATAAGAATTTCCAGCCTCAGCCCCTGCCATTCTTCTCTTCTTTGTCTCTGTTCCAGCCAAATGGACAACTTACTGTTCCTTGAACACAATAAACATACTCAAGGTTTTTGTACATATTTTTTTCTTACTGCTTGAAATGGTTTCCCCAAAACATTCTTGGCATTTGCTTCTTCATTTGATTCAAGAGTCTGGTCAGATGTTATCTTACCAGAGGACCTTTTCTTGACCACCATGTTAATTTTCTATTGCTGTGTAAAAAGTATCCCAAATTGTAGTGGCTTAAGGCAGTAAGTACTCCTTATCAAATAGTTTCTATGGGTCAGGAATTTGGGAGCCGCTTAGCTTGATGATTCTGACAGAGAAGTTTCAGTCACATCAGCCAGGGCTGTAGTCATCTGGGGCTTGACCGGAGCTGAATATCCCCGCTTCAGAGGTGGCTCGTTCACAGATCTGATAAGTGAATGCTGGTAGTCTGCAGAAGGCCCTAGTGCCTCACCACGTGGACATCTTCTGGAGACGGTTGAGTGTCTTTGTGACATGGCAACTGGTGTTCCCCAGAGTGGGTGCTCCAAGACAGAGAGAAAAAAGAAAAAGCCTCAACATGGTTTCTATCTTACTCTTGGATGTCAGCACACCTTCTTTTCCACCTTCTTCTATTTGTAGGAATAATACATCTGGCCCGCACTCAAGGGAAAAGAAATTAGGCTCCACCTCTTGAAGGGAAGAGGATCAAACAATTTGTGGTCATATTTTTAAAAATCATCATTACAGTAACTATATTTCCCATAGTTCACCCTTCCTACCCATCACCCTTCTTCGTTTATCTTTATGCCACTCATGATATATCTCTAAAGAGGCAACGAAGTGAAGTTGAGAATATGGACTCTGAGACCAGACTGTCTTAATTCAATTTCCAATTGTACAACTTATAGGAAACAAAACCTTGGACAAAATAAACCAGAGACAGAACTTCTCTGTGCCTCAGTTTTTATATCTGTAAAATGGGATACACATACCCATTTTTAAGGACCTACCTTAAAGAGTTATGGTGAGAAATAAAGGAATAGGTAGATAGAGAGATAGAAAATGGATAGATAGATGATAGAAATAACACCTAGCACAAAAAACTACAGAAGTATTATATATTATTCTCAGTACAACTACTGTTATAATTACTATTATTTTTAGTAAACAAAAAAGTATTTGTTTATTCCTGTCTTACCGGGGTATGATTTGCATCAGTACAGGGAATTTGTTCACTGCTGTGTTTTCAGATCCTACAAATAGGTTTTCAAAAATATGTTTTGAATGAATCTATGTATTTAATTATATATTTTCAGGTTTGGTGGCTATAAATGTACTCAAGTATATCCATTAGTTCATCCCTCCATTCCTGCATTCAGAATGCTTTTGTTGAGTGTTTTCTAAAAGTCTGACATACACTAGCCCTATTTAAAGCCATCATCTTTCCACTCAGATATAAATTAGATGTTATATCGAAGACATCAGAGTTAAGGTGGAAGAATCACAGAAGAATTGAGGGAAAAAGAACAATAGGACTTAAGATAACCTGTGATTATGCCCAGAGCTATTACTATACTGGTAATTAGACAATTTACAATTGTTTGTAAATTGTCTCAGTGGGAAAAATGTAGGTTAAAGTGCTGTATCTTTTTATATTAAAGATCATTAATAAATTTTGAACAATTATAAAAGAAGTACATGGGTGAGGCATGAGAACCTTGGTAAAAGATATAATTAGGTAAATGCTGTCAGTGTCCCCACCTAGGTTCTCTTAGGGTGGTATACAGTGTTTTTTAAGTTTAATTTCAATGACAGTCCTAGAATTTCTTAACAAATTAGTGATTCGCAGAAAGTAGAGGCTCATTAAACATTTTCTTTCAAAATTCAACAGCTGAAAGTTTAAACAAATTTGGAATATAAAATTTGTATTTTAATTACATGGTACATGAGAACTCCACAGAATTTTCCATTTTGGCTGGACCAGTGCAAGCCAAGCAGAATGTGACTCACACAGCTGTCTACATTGGCCATCAACCACAGACAGACCTTAGCCCAAAACCCATTTTGGAAGAAAACTGAAAACATGTTATGCCTATGTGATATCACTACACTTACTCTTGCACCTGCGGCTTGCTTTTTGGAGTTGTTTAATGGAAACTCAAGTCCCCTTAAACCAAATGTAATTGATGGAGAGGTGACTGTGCTGCATCGTAAGGGTACGTATGTTAACAAGTCCTAGTGCACCTGACCACAGGCAGACCACCTGACCTCCAGCTACTGTGGAGTGAGTCCTGCCTTCAGCTAGGAAAACAAAACAAACAGCACACCCCCTTTTAACTGATTGCTTCTAGCAAGAAACCTGATGATGAGAGAACAGGCCTAGACAAAGTCTGGAGCACACTGACCTTCCTCATTTACACACGGCCACGGCATGTTTTCCTGATCATATTATGCTCGTTTTATTTTTTGCCGCTCATGTAAACGCACACAACAAAGTGCCATAAATATTTTCCTTGTTTAGCATTATGGATTAAAATGATAGTTGCAAAATTACACTATGCTTCTAAGCAAGGGAAAAATATATTAAATCTATTTCTGCCTCTTGAAAGAAAAACAGGTCCTGATCTTGTAAATAAGGTATTTAGGCAAGACAGGTAAAAAAAGTATTATTTAAATAAAGTACGTCTGTGAGACAGATAAGTTATTTATGGCTGGTATATTACTAATTACAGAAATATTTTAATATTGATATAAGCTCACTAGAAAATAAAGGAAAAGAAGATAGCCTACGATTTTTTTTTGTTAATTCATTTAATAAATAAATATATATTATACATATTATGGGTCTGTTGTGTGCTAGGACTTGAGGATACAAGGTAGACAAAACATACATGGTCTCTGAACTCCAAGTACTTACGTCAGCACTGAGCGTAGGGAAAGCAAATGTTAAACAAATAATCACACTAAACATGGGGTGGGGGTGGTGGGTATGTCTGTACAAGTGCCTTGAGAGACAAGTATAGAGATTTATTCATTTAAGCAATATTTTTTGTTTACTATGTGCACCTCTTCCCCTTCCGGATTTATGGTAGTGAACAAAACAGAAAAAAAAAAAAAAAAAATCTGTTTTCATTGAATAAAGTAGGCAAAATATCTGTTTTCCGGAGAAGCAATAACCAAAATAAGTAGGTAGATTCTAGGGCAGAGTGTACCAAGGAGAAGTGTGGTGAGTAATAAAAGGAGATGTGATCAGAGAGGCCCTGAGTGGAGCGCGGGAGATGGAAAAAGTAGGGCCTTCTAGCCGGTTTCAAAGGCATTGGCTCTTAGCCTAGCAAGATGGGAAGCTTTGGAGGGATTTGAGAAGTGGCATGGTCTCTGACGTGTCTTAAAAGGATCACTCTGGTCATAAGGATCAAGGTCGAATCAAGAAGACCAGTGAGAAGTCCATTTTATATTCTAGGCACAAATAAGGGTGGTTCAGAAACTGGTGGCAACATTATGGGTAGTGAAAAGTGGTCATTTTCTGGATGTAATTTCAAGGCTGTGCAACTGGATTAGCTGCTAGACTAGATTAGGAATAGAAAAGAGAGGAACCAGGGGGAACTCTAGAGAACTTTGAAATAGTAATATCTTTTGAGGACATCTTCCTTGGGAGAGTGACACTTACCTTGATATTGGAAGGAATAATAGGAATTAACTAGAGAAAGGGTAAGTACGGACAGAACACATAGGTTGAGAGTTGATTATGTTCCTAGGAAAATGAAAGGAAAATAGTTTTTTTTTATTAAGCTGAAATTAAAGTATATTTATTATACTTGTCAAACTTTTAGGGATGGTATTATTTGCAACCTTGTATACTGTTAAAGCAGTGCATGTGGCACTGTATTAACCGTGAATTCTTAAATGAGCTCCACATTAATTAGGTTTACAGTACTTAAATTTAATAAATTTTATTTCAAAATTACTATTATAGAAGGTTTTTCTTGATACTACTTATCTGTACCCAACCAAGGAGAGAATAACACAAGTTATGTATTTCCAAAATTACGTTGCAATGCTGCTTCTTAACAATAATAGGGAATGCAGGTTTTGTAGTATAATAGTCTGCCAGTTCTGGAGCCTTCAACTATAAATAAATTAGGAAAATTCCAGCCTGCTTATAAGGATTCAAGGCATGCGTTTAACCTGGATCTGAACTACATTAAATCAGGTCACATATTAAATAAAAAATCTAAGCAAATATGTACAGCATCAACAAATATGTGCAATATTCTCTAACATTTTCATTTTCTGTTAAATATTTACACCTTTTAATAGTTTCAAGTTTATTTTACTTATTAAACAATTGCTCATCTCTTTTCTGTTTCTTAAGCACCATATTTATATAAAATAAGTCATAACAAAAAGGCAGTGCTATCTATGTTGTGTTTAATGCATCTTAAATAACTGCCTTTACACTTTGATTTTACTTCAGTTTATATGGTTGGTACTTTCATCTTTTAGAGCAGCTTCTAGCAGTACTTAGTCTTAGAGGAGTCATTAACCAAATTCAAAAAATTCAGTTATTCAAATGACCCAAAGCAATGATAATATAAGACATCAGAAGCTTCGTATTATGCAATTTTTAAAACCAGGATCATCAAGTTTGATTTGAGTTTTCTAAAAGAGGAGATCAAAAGTATCAGGGCAGGATGTATAGAATTATGACAATGAAGCTTTCCCAGCATGGAGATGATAGAATAAAGGAAACCCTGTCAGAAACACATCTGGCTATGCCTCTCATTCCAAAGTGATGCATCAAGTCTTCTAGTTTGAAAATAGTGGTAAGCTCCCCAGATCACATTCTCCATGACTTTGGAAACTCAGATATGCTTCGGGGAGGGAAAAATAGGTTCCGTTTTTCCTTTTGTGTTTGTATTATATTTAGGCAACTTGTATGATGATCCAACTTACGGTCAGTTCAGATAATTCAGTCTTTTAATTAGACGTTTTAGTTATTTTAAAAAACCAAACTCTTAAAATAGCTGTTAGTATCACATGGGGAAAATAACATTTTTATAAATCATTTTTATTTGATTATTCTGGCTTTAGCTAAGTGAGTATGTGTATACATATGTGTATATATATATGCATATATTCAATAAAAAAATTAATTTTCTATAGGTTAAAACTAGAATATTATCCAAGTGACTCCTGCAATTGTTAGGTTTTGGAGAATTTCTTTAGGACAATTTTCTGGAGAGAGCTAGGTGCCAGGAGATGAGATGAGAAACCATTGTTGCAGTTTACTGCCTGGGCCATAAAAGTTGATTTTACACAACTGCCAAGACCAAATCTCAGATTCTACCAGGACATCTCTAAGAACTGAGATATCAAACCCATTTCATCTTAAGATTTTATTATGACCTAAAATAAAAGTGATTTGCAAATTGTAAAAATTGTTAAAAGTAGACACGAGTCGTTCAATTTCTGGTTCATGCTTTGTTTTATTCTCACTGTGTGGAATCACTAAGGTCTCCAGTTCACCTCATTCACTTACAGCATCTGCCAAATGCATTTACACCAAAGGCAAGCTCTCTTATGAAAGAAGGTAATATTAATAATCACCCATTGTTCACACAGTAACCTCCAGTTTAATAGTCGTCTTTAATGATCTAATGATGCTCATACAAGAGTTCTCTGGAGAAGAAATAAGATGTATGATTATCCCCATTTTACTGATAAGAAAAATGAAGGTTTTTAAAATTTATTTATTTATTTGGCTGCATTGGGTCTTCATTGCTGCACGTGGGCTTTCTCTTGTTGCAGCCAGCGGGGGTTACACTTGGTTGCGGTGCGCAGGCTTCTCATTGCGGTGGCTTCTCTTGTTGTGGAGCATAGGCTCTAGGCATGCAGGCTTCAGTAGTTGTGGCACACAGTCTCAGTAGTTGTGGTGCACGGGCTTAGTTGCTCTCCAGCCTGTGGGTTCTTACCAGACCAGGGCTCAAACACATGTCCCCTGTATAGGCAGGCGGATTCTTACCCACTGCGCCATGAAGGAAGTCCAAAAATGAAGGTTTTAGAGATAGAGATTTTTTTTTTTTAATTTATTTATTTATTTATTTTTGGATGTGTTGGGTCTTAGTTTCTGCGCAAGGGCTTTCTCCAGTTGCGGCAAGCGGGGGCCACTCCTCATCGCGGTGCACGGGCCTCTCACCGTCGCGGCCTCTCCTGTTGCGGAGCACAGGCTCCAGACGCGCAGGCTCAGCAGTTGTGGCTCACGGGCCTAGCCGCTCCGCGGCATGCGGGATCCTCCCAGACCGGGGCACGAACCCGTGTCCCCTGCATTGGCAGGCGGACTTCCAACCATTGCGCCACCAGGGAAGCCCCAGAGATAGAGATATTGAAGTGACTTTGGCTTCATCTTTGTATACATGAGGTGACCTATTGTGATATTGATTATTACTGTTATTACTACCTCTTTGCTATTGGGGCTTTTCACTGCAGCACAATAATACTGTATACTTTTGTGCAAGTGAAAGCATTTCCCTTTTGAAGTTTTCTGTGCGAAGTCTATTTATATTGGACTTTCGTCTACTTGAAACATGCTTGATTATTGGACTTTCGTCTACTTGAAACATGCTTGATGAGCCTTCCAAGCAGTGATTGCTAATGGTTTTTATAAAGGACTGTCAGCCTTTGCATTCTTTACACATCATTGAGTTTTAAAGTGCAGGACTATAGCAGCTTACTACATAACATGGTCTCAATAAACCTATTAATTGTAGACTTGGCTTGGCAGCATTTCAAAAACTTCACACTGACCCCAGGAGCATTTGAAGAAAATGTCTGCTCTCAGCAGGCACGTGTGAAAAATCTAAATGCAGTGTTGGTCCTGGTTAGAAGAAAAGCCCTAGAAACATCAAGGGTTACTGAATGTGAGAACCCAACTCTGCCTTTAAGCTCATTTTTAACAACTTCCATTCAACTCTGTTAGGAGTCAAAAATATTGCATCTAGGGTCAGTTCAGTTTTATATTCTTAAATAATGCAGGCGAACTTCATTCACAAGTGAGATCTGCTAAGGGCAATCCTTTAGATTGAGGATAACTCACCTGTTGTAATAGCAAATTTGGGAATGGAGAGTTAGAACTTATTGGCAAAAACCTCAATTTAGGTGTGGACTGTTGCACTAAAGAAAAATGCTACTTTGGCATCCTGAGATCAAAGATCACCTTTGTATTCAAATTTCACATCACCAGCTTTTTCCTGGTGTCCCATCACTAGATGGGCAGACTACTGGCCTATTTCCTGATAGATATCCTGAATCTTAGAATATATTGTCCATTTCTCTGAATACTGGCAACTAATATCTCTCAGGTTTTATCCAGTGAGAGACTGATTCTTCTTGCGTTGTACACAGAGCAGGATGCTTTATGCAGAGGCAGACTAGATAGTTGATTATCACCTGATAAAAGGGGTCCATAAAGGCCTCCCTTTCCAGATGTCTCTTTCATTTGCTGTTGGCTTCTAGAGTTCTCACTTTTGAGATCATTGTACTCCAATATACTAATTTTTATTCAACTCTTAGCTTTCACTACCCAAACATTATAAATCAGTTTATCCAATTAGCTGGTTGCCAGTGTTACAAAGAGATACCAACACATGTAAGTTTTTATCAGGGAAGGAAAGTTATAAGGATATGACATCCTTTGCAAGGAGCCAAATTCAGGTAAACGTCTTTGAACAGATAGAAAATTTCTTCCACTCCTTTTATCTGCAACTAAATTATGCAACTGCTGTTTTTCAATGCATATCTAATGACTGCCTACTGTATTCAAGGCACTGTGGTTTTAGAAGACAAAATAAAATTTTTTTCTATTTTATCAGCCCTTAGAGAGATGAGGATATATATATATATATATATATATATATATATATATATATATGTATATATACACACACACATATATATATATAAAGTGTATTTGTGTTGTATGTGTATTCGTGTACTTTTATTTGTGTTGTATACACATTTGTACGTGTATTTATGTTGTAATATGAGGAGATCATTGGTAATGAAATCATGGTGATTTAAGTAAAGTACTGTTTGTGAGCAGAGGAATTAGAAACTCATCTTCTCTTAGGTAGACTGGCTGGATTCAAAGGAGGGCCAACATTCGTGCTCTGCCTGGACAAGTAAATAGGATCATGAAAGGCAGAAAAAAGGGAGGAATGAATCCTGGGACAGGGAAAGACAGGAGTAAAAGTATGAATGTAAGAAAGGGGATGGGGGGGAAATGGCAGGTGATCCCAGTTTCTTGGAGGACTCAAATTCTTATAAAGATGCAGGCATAAAAAAGGAGGTTGGAAGTAGCATACAGAGGTTTAGAAAGCCATTATAAAGGTTTTGGTATTAACCATGTAGATAATTGAAATGAATAAAAAGATTATAAACAGAAGAGTGATTTGATCATTTCTGTCCGTTATGAAGGAAACAGCAGGTGAAGAGAATGACTTGAGGAGGGGCATAAAAGCTGTTGCAACAGTTTAGTCAAGAAATGATGTGAAAAGAATATAGAAACTATAAAGTTCTGGCCAGGGCAAAGGAAATGAAAATAAGCTGTGAGAAAACTAGGATATAACACCAAAAAGATTTTATGACAATAAATGTAGGCATTGGAGCAATGAGTACCCCTGAAAGGAGAATTTATAAAGGAGAGGACTGCTAATTGTGTGTGAAAGGAAAATCTAATACATTTTTTTCTTATTATTACCCCTTTAGCTACTCCTGGTTGCTATAATAATAATGATATTGATAATAATGTTAAATAGATGATGAGAGTTTATACTTGATCCTCACAACAAATCTGATAAATGGATAATAAAATATTGAGACTTTATAGATGGGAATGCAGATGAAGAAAAGTTAAGGGTGTCAGATATTAGAGAAACTTAGATAGCTTATAAGTTACAAAAAAGGATCAAATTCAAATGTTTTTATTCCAGGTTTAATCTTCTGAACATTTCATCAGAGTCACCTCATATGTGCATCACTGGGTTCAACACACCAAAGTAGATACATGATTAGTAGGAAAGGCTCTTAATCTTTCTTTTGGTGGTGGGGGAGAGGAGGGGACGGGGAGGTAGGGGATGTGGGGTTTTTTTAAATTTTATTTTTGGCTGTGTTGGGTCTTGGTTGCTAGGTGCGGGCTTTCTCTAGTTGCAGCGAGCGGGGGCTACTCTTCGTTGCAGTGCGTGGGCTTCTCACTGCGGTGGCTTCTCTTGTTGTGGAGCACAGGCTCTAGGTGTGTGGGCTTAGTAGTTGTGGTTCACAGGCTCTAGAGCGCAGACTCAGGAGTTGTGGCGCACAGGCTTATTTGTCTGTGGCATGTGGGATCTTCCCGGACCAGGGCTCGAACCCGTGTCCCCTGAATTGGCAGGCGGATTCTTAAGCACTGTGCCACTAGAGAAGCCCCGTGGGTTGTTCTTATATAAACACTATGAGGCATTTTTTTTCTGCCAGTAGGAGAAAGAAAAGCAAGCATATCAACCAAGCAATTAAATGACCAAACTGGAACTTGAACCTTAATCTTCTGACTCAATGTCTGGGATTCTTTCCATGATCCCACATTACTTCAGACAAGTATGGTATAATATCTGAAGGCAAGCAGTTTCTATTATGAGGAAAGACACTGTGAGTTAATTTTTTAAACTGCCCCTTCCATCTCTAAAAGGTTTTAAAGAGGGAGCCACAAGCTGAGAATGCTTTATTTGTCTTATCTCTCTGACAGGGAATAAGATGTATTTTGGAATTCCCTAGAGCTCATGAAGTGTGTTCTACACTGACAGCGCTTTCTGTAATTAAAGGCTACATTACTTTTGGATGGAAATTGTGAACTCACTTCTGGAAGCATATAGCCACATGTAAGGCTTAATTTAATCAAAAAGAAATCAGAAATCAATCACAAGTGAGTTTTGTTAGGATGGAGATGTGAAATAAAAGCATGGTGAGGGCAGAATTGACACAGTCTTTCTCTCTGAGTTGGTATGAAATGTGGAGCTTCTGCAATCATACAAAGGATTTTATTTTCCAAGTGGGTGAAAAAGAAGATCATGTTTTGGCCTGAGCTGGAAGTCTACAGAACTTTTCAAAAGATTTGGTGAACAGATGCTTTTAAAAGCTCTTACCAGCTCAGCCTTCACTACTAGTAATTTCAAACAAAGCAGGAGGTTGGAACATTATGCTATTTTCCTTCTTTTTTCTGTAGTTCCCTCAGCTAACCACTGATAGCGAACAGCCCGGAGCAGCCTTGAGAAGCCCCCGTGGTGAAAACACATCAATGTCAGCTTTTCAACTAGGAGCTTGTTGTCAGCTTGAACTAATTTTTCCAGTTTCTCTTCTGCTTTACCTCTTCCCAACCACATTAAAAAGGAGATAATAGCCATGACCTGTCTCCAAAGATATGCTATTTTGTTTGAGTTGTTATCATATACTTGGCATTTCTTAGCCATGCAGAATCCTACATAAGTTTTCATGAATAATAAGACAAGATGCCGTATGATGAATTAGTAGGGGCTCTCCGTAGAGGCATTATATCCCACTGTAGAAGATGCCATCTTTGATCTGGATCCCTAGAAGCAGATCTGGAGATGAGGATTTGTGTGCAAGAGATTCATGAATGAGATCCTTCCTGGAGACACTGTTAGGCAGGGACAGAGCAGAATAAGAAAAGGGAGGAAGCCAGAAAGGTGCAATATCCAGCCAAGTTTTCCTGAGGGTGGCCTCAGCCCTTCTTCCCCGGGGGGGCAACTCTGGCTTGTCTGCTCCACTTCAGAGGCCCCCAACCTTGAAGACACAGAAGTGAGCCTTCTACTTCTTCACCTCGTGTTCATTGGTTAGGTAAGGCTGCCCCTAACGGGGTTGCCAGCTGTCGGAAATGCCAGCTCCAGTAGCCTGTAGTAGCAATCTACTAAAATCCTAGCAGTCGAATCTTACAGGCAAATTGAAGCAAATCTATTTCAAAGGTAGGGGAGGTAATCACAGAAACAGTAAAGGTTCAAGGGAATTTGGGCTGACAGTGAACCCACCAGTTAGTTTAAAAGAAAATCAGTTAGAGCTGTGTTAAAGAGTTTTATTTTCTCAGATCTCATACAAATTCTTAGAGTTGATTATGAAACATATAATAATGAATAGCCCTTGAATAGAAACAGGTCTTTTAAAGAATTGTGCACAGAGAGCACTGAAGTACTAGAAAAGACAGAAAGACGGGGGCAGGGCTCACTACGGGAGTCAGACAAAGTGGTGTCAAGGTTTGTGTCTACAGTATATGAAATATCATATAAATTAATATGATAAATTAATTTATCATATTAAATTAATATGATAAATTGGGATAAATTAATTCTACTTCTAAAGTGGCTATTTTGAAATACCTCTTTCTATTTTTACCTAAACTCCTCCCATAGGCAAAAATATCTAAAATACCAATGATAATTTCAGCTGTTTTAAGAGCAAGCACTAGTTTATTTATTGCTTCCCCACTGACTTTCTAAGGATAGATTGGCTTCCTTGATCAGATATCCTGCATTTTCCTCTATGATCTGCTTTATCAACCCCAAACTGGAGAGTGTATTAATAAAGTACCAAAATTTGATAACAGCTTTTTTATCTCTAATGAACATCCCTTCTTGCTATAGCTCTGCCCTGCTCTATTGCACTAGCCGGATTCAGAGCATGGTTGAGGGCAGGATACGTAAGTAGCTCTTAAAGAATGGGCAGAGTAGAGACTTTGCAAAGAAAATGTGCAAAGAGCTATAAGATCTGATCAGACCATGAGATTGGCTTCTGGCAATCAGCTGTACAGATGGATCAACTGCATTTCATTGTGGGAAAGGATGTGGCAGAGTTCATTCATCCACAGATTATGACAACCATGAGAATTGCAGGCAGAGCCATGAAGAAAGTATTTTGAATAGAGAATAACTTCTCAAAAATAATCACCAATGGTATTTACAATTGTATAACAATAACACTGCCAGAATTGCCAATTTTCTAAATAAAGTCTAAAAACATGTATTTTAAAATCTGGAAAGCAGACTATTAAAGGTGGGAAGGCATCTGGGCTGAGAATGCTTTAGCTCCTTTCTGGCTGCAGAATTAGGAAATACTGTGTGTGTGTAAGGGGGGCGGGAAGGTGTAGGTGTGTATTGTATATTCTTGTCCAGTATTTATTTGCTACAACATTGACTTTCAACATTTAGCAGAAGCTTAAAGTAAGAAGAACATTTTATTTTGTGACTGTATATAAATACACACACACACACAATTATATAATTCTGGAAAAACATTTTCACAAAACAATACCTACTATTATACTGCTTGTGATATACAATGACATTTTCTATTCTTTTTCAGGCTTATGTGAAAAAAATGCTGATAGCAATCCTCTAAACCAAGCATTCTCAATGGGAGTGATATTGTCCCCAAAGGGGTAAAAATGGGTTCTTGGGGGCAAAGAAAACTTTGCACACTGGTTTGTAACCCTCCAAGAGGTTACAGTACATAAATATACAGTACAGTGTGTCTGTGGTATTAACATTTCATGTGGGTGGGGTGTTAGAAAAAAAATGGGGACAACTGAAAAAAATTGAGAAACACTACAAAACTGACCTGCAACTTAAAAAGCACTTTTCAAAAATTCAGGAGAGCAATTCAACTGTGCCTGAAATTCACATTTTTCCAGAGAAGGTAAATGAGATCAAATGTGTACAGCCCACAAGCACATGGAACATTTGTTCAAGATCAAGAATCCCAAATCCTAGTTCCACTTTTCTACGGAATTTAGGATGTGACTGCTTTTCTGAAACTATCACCCTTCCCTCTTCTGTTATTCCAAATTAAACAAATTCCCTCCCCTGTTCACCCAGAAGTCGGGTCAGAGGTCCAGCTCCACTGAGAGAAGGGAAGAAAGGAGATTATTGTAATAAAATTTGTGATAAAAATTTTAAATTGGGCTGATCTTCAGAACCAAAAGTGATCATAAAAGGATGGAATGTACCCAAGATATCATTTAGGGGAAAGAAGTCTGATGTAGTATGTGTAAGGCAGCAATTAGAGGAAAATGATCCACTTTAGTGTTTACTTCACAATGAGTTAAGACTACTGAATAAACTGATTACATTCATCAACATCTTTTTCCTACTTCTCTGTTCCTAATACTCATTCTCTCTTTCTGTCCTTGTATTTCCATTGCTGAACCTTTCCATCAGTAAGCTCCATGGTACAGAAAAACAATGAATAGGAAAGGAAATACTTTAAACAAGGTTTCTTTCTACCCCAAATCTCATATCCAAGAACATGTGGAAATATGTTTTCATATTTGTCAAGCAAATTTGGATATACTTGAAATTCACTGGAAGAAATGACACCAAAATTGGCAGCAAGAGCTGCAAATAACAGCCCTTTACAGTGCCGATGTACATTACCCTCAGCTCCTAGAAGTCTGTGATTGTGATACACACAGGATCTGAGCCCTGGAGGAAAAGGCAGTGTGTATCCCAGTTTACCCTACCGATACATTGATTAAGCTTTTCAAACTCCAACCACAAAATGGAAATGTTAGCATTTTAGTCATTGCAAACTCTGTTAAGAGGTATGATATGGTTCATATGCGCATTCTGAACTGGAAAGCAAGGAAGATGCGGTCAAATTGTATCATGCACCTGCTGTGTTCAGAGGATGACAAAAATGCTGAGGCAGAGACATTGCCAAAGAGCCAAATCACACCATTGCAGGTGGGGTGGGAGCCGAGAGACTAAACATAAGGCTGCTTCTCTTAGAAAAACGTATTTTGGAAGGGTGGACAATATTCTGTTTTCTTTTTCTAAGGGGTTATAGGGACAAGTTGAGATGAAAATGTGCAGTGAATAGACTATTTCCTGCGAAGAGTCTTTCTCTGACTCTCCTTTCAGATTCTAGTATTTCATAGTCCCAGATTGACATTTTGAAGTATTCAAATTAGTTTACTCTTCTCTAAATCTAATATTTTATTGTCACTTTAAAAAATGGTATCTGACATCCAGATCCAAGATAATGAAAAATTCCATTTTTTATACTATCATTACAGATATTTTTAGTTACTATATCAGTTTATTTGGTAATGATAACAGTGTGAGTTTAATAATGTCCCGTGTAGGGATTTTTCAGAAATTCATGAATTTAGGACCGCTTTGGAAATAGTATTCAAAATGGGGGCTTGGGACTTGTCTTTAAGTAAATAAACTCACACATACACAGCCTCATTGAATACTCAGTGAACAGTATTCAAAATATTATTGTCACAATATCATTATTATTACCAGACAGCCCATCAAAATTTTCTTGAAACCATCAATATGTAGTTTTCTCTCTCTATTTTTCTGTGCTTCTTATTATTTGATATGTGTGACTTATCAAATTCAGGGCAAAGAAAAAGGTAGAAAGGGAAGATACTCCAGACAATTGCATTTTCTTTAGGCTGAACACCTCTTGTAACACAAGGTTACTTCTATAGGAAGATTTTTATTTGTATCATGATACTGCCTTTAGGTGGCCTTTGAATAATTTACAGAAATGTGGCTTCTTTTTATTTTTTGAGTGAGTTAACTTTCCCTAACTGGCCAAGTTCTCCTTTTCCACTTAAAATTCACATTAAAAAAAAAAAAACACACAAAAGAGTTTCAGACACTAGAGTGTGATAGATATGGCTGCACTGACACTTCACAGGTGCTTTTTAGAACAAAACATCATTTATCAACTAGTTTGGTTAGCAAGGCAAGCTCATAGTCATGGGCATAGTTAAAATAGCTGTATTTTTGCAGTAACTTATGCTCTAGGGAGTATTGACATTTGCTACCTATCAATCAGATTGGAACATATATCACTCTAGACTTATTGGAGGAGATGATAATAGCCTCCTAATTATGCAATAGTTTAAAAAATCTATTCTATTTTTCTCTTTTTCCTTTGCAACTTCAGGTTATTTTGGGCTGAGAAATTATGAAGTATAGACACACTTTTAGTTTTAACTCCTTAAAATAATCTCATTTTCCTGTCTAATTGAAGCTCTTCCTTTCTTGGCTTACTCTGTAATATATCATCTTGTATTCTATTATTGTATTCTGGCTCATCTGGACAATACTGCAATAAATTGTGATGGCTGACAGAGCATTAAGTGAATTTCAATAAATTATGAGAAACTTCATCCTGCCAGCTATGCAAAAAAATACTTGACACCTCAATAAAATGCAAGAGGGAGAGCTTTAAGAATGAATCTCTAAAATTTAAATATTAGTCCTGTTTTTTCCTATTCAATTGTTCAATGTAAGGAGGAGAATTGAATAAACATTTTTCAAAACTCTATTATGACAGGGTCTTTATATAAAGTCCTTGAAAACTGAACTTATTTAAAATTTTAAGATGTACTTTTTTCTTTTAAAATAATTTAACATGTGAAAGTTGCTTAAACATGTTAGATTGGTCATTGCCAATAATTTGTCATTGTCCATGTCAGATATTTGGTCTCTGGCCAATAAAAGATTATAATTTCCTCAAAGCTGGTATATTGAGGGCTCACCTCCCAGTATCAGGTATTTTGCATGGTGTTTAGAAGGGAGTTGATATTTAGTTATGGTGATCATATAATTTATCATCCAAACCGGACACTTTGAGAAGGAAGGGAAGTACCATTCAGATGTAGAGTCTGGACCACCAGTGAAAGTCAGCACAGCCAAGAGCAAAGCAACATGAACTGTTTCTCTAGTCATCATACTTGTCAAATACAATCTTTTAAAAATTTTTGGAATATCTGTTGCTGATTCTGACAAATGTTTCCAATGAGAGGTTTAAATTGTTAATTTTTCAAGCTTTTTGTAATAAACCCACCACTCAATGTGCTAGGGCGAGGAAGAACATGTTTTATACATTTGTTTTTATTTTAATCGTTTTAATTCTAATCTTTCATTTGTCCTTTATATAAGTTGTTTGGAATTAACCTTTTTATCTTCTTTCTTATTCCATTTTCTCCTTTTTTCCCTCTCCTTCTCTCCTTGAATTTCATGCCTAGGTGGTGGTGGGTTGGAGTGGAACAAATGTCTGGCAACTGAAATTATAAGAGAAGGTAACAGGTGTGGTCTGAGCGTATTGGGAGGGAGGTGAGCTTCTCCCTGGAAAGCTGTGTCCTTACTGTGTAGGAGAGAACCAGGACCAAGTCAACCAATTTCTCTGCCTACAAACTTCCAAACAACCTTCTCTTTCCCCTCCCAGCTACAGCTTCACTCATGCTTCATGTGTTACCCGGTGAATCCAAGACATGAACCTCCTAGGGATCTGAAGAATAAAATCTGTTATCTCCACTGAAGTTCCTTAAATTAAAGCTTTCTTTCTTTCACTGAATAGGTTATCTGTCAATCTTCTTTCTATCCTTCAAAAATGTGTTAAAGTACCTCATCTGCTACTGTCTCCTACTCTAATCTCTCAGTTCTTGTGGGTAGGTAATACTTTGAAAATGCCATCATTTTCAATATTTTAGTTTTGGAAGAGAAAGGAGATGAACAGTTGTATATTTATTCTGTTTCCTTTAACATATATCTTTCAGAATGAAAGTTTCAAAGTTTAAATCTGATGTCATTTTGCTTTACTGAATCTTTTACTGTTGCCTCCAAAGCTCTGAATAACCTGGCCTCTGAATTCTCTTCATTCCCATCTCATACAAGAACCCAATATCTCTCTTTCTCTCTGCTCAACACACACACAGGTGTTTTTTTGGTTCCTTTCATATGTAATGTTTTCAGCCAGAAGCTTCATTTTCTGTGAAGATAGCTCTTCTTAGCTCTTTCCACCTTTGAGTTATTATTTTGTCTTTGTTTTGTTTTGTTTTTGAGGAGGGAGGGATTACAAGAATGCAAGCTTGTTTTTAATTGAATTTTTATTGAGGTGATTGTAGATTTATATGCAGTTGTAAGAAATAATACAGAGAGATCTTTTGTGCCCTTTATCCACTTTTCCCCAATTGTAACATTTTGCAAATTATTTCCGTACAATATCACAAGCAGTATATTGATATTGGTAAGTCCAACTGTTTAATATTTCCCTAGTTTCACTTGTACTCATTTGTGTTTATTTAATTCTATACAATTTTATTCCATGTGTACGTTTATGTATCCACCATCACAGATAAGATACTGAATATTTCTGTCACCACAAGGATCCTTTGTGTTTTGTATTTATAACACAGTTACCTCCCTATCATGCACTGGCAACCATAAAATGACTCTCAATTGCTAAAATTTTGTCACTTCAAAAATATATAAATGGGGCTTCCCTGGTGGCGCAGTGGTTGAGAATCTGCCTGCTAATGCAGGGGACACGGGTTCGAGCCCTGGTCTGGGAAGATCCCACATGCCACGGAGCGGCTGGGCCCGTGAGCCACAACTACTGAGCCTGCGCGTCTGGAGCCTGTGCCCCGCAACGGGAGGGGCCGCGATAGTGAAAGGCCCGCGCACCGCGATGAAGAGCGGTCCCCGCACCGCGATGAAGAGTGGCCCCCACTTGCCTCAACTAGAGAAAGCCCTCGCATGAACCGAAGACCCAACACAGCCAAAAATAAAATAAAATAAATAAATAAAGTAGCTATAAAAAAAAAAAAGAAAAGTGCTTTAAAAAAAAAAAAAAAAAAAAAAAAAAAAAAAAAAAAAAAAAAAAAAAAATATATATATATAAATGAATCATACAGTACGTAATCTTTTGGGATTGACTTTTTTGCTCAGCACAATTCCTTGGCGATTCATCCAGGTTGTGACATGTATCAAATGGTTGGTTCCTTTTTATTGCCGAGTAGTGTTTATTGCCAAATGATGTGTTTGCACTAGAATTTGGTGAAGTATCCACCTGTTCCACATGACATCTGGCCTGTTCCAGTTTGGGCTCTTATAAATAAAGCTGCTGTGGGAACTTCCCTGGTGGCACAGTGGTTAAGAATCCGCCTGCCAATGCAGGGAACACAGGTTCAATCCCTGGTCCGGGAAGATCCCACATGCCACAGAACAACTAAGCCTGTGCACCACAACTACTGAGCCTGTGCTCTAGAGCCCACGAGCCACAACTACTGAGCCTGCGTGCCACAATTACTGAAGCCTGCGTGCCTACAGACCTTGCTCTGCAACGAGAGAAGCCACTGCAATGAGAAGCTCAGGTGCAGCAATGAAGACCAAACATGGCCAAAAATAAATAAATAAATTTAAATATATACACACATAAAAGCTGCTGTGAACACTTGTGTACAGGTTTTTGTACAATCGTGCTTAACTCTTCTAGTTAAGATTTATCTCAGGGAAGGTATGCTGTCATTGCATTGTACTCTTTTCTTCATGGCATTTATCACAGTTGCAATTTTACATTTACATGTGTGTGATAATTCAGTTACAGTTAATAGGTTCTACTTGACCTTAAGAACTATGGGGGCAGGGATTATATCTGTTTTTCCTCATAATTGTGTTCCTAGTGCCTAATAGAGTGACTAGTTCATAGATATTTGGGAAATGAACTTTTGACTAAATGAACCAGTCATGAAGATAGATAATGTATACATAATACTTATTATCCAATCTTATAACATCCTTAGAATTTATAAATTTATAAATCTTATCTTATAGACAAGAAAATTAGGTAAAGTAATTTGTCCAAATTACTCTGTGAGAAAGTAAGTAAGCTAGACTTCAAACACAAAGCTGACTTCAAAACTCTTGCTCTTTCCACTGTACTATCTTTTTCTTGCAGCTCTGAAATTATTTCTACTTTTCTCTGATGGAGTAATTCTACTGCAACCACAGAGACAAAGCTGTGACAAAATACTGCATTCAACTGATAACCTAATACAATGATAATGATGAAATGAATACCTACCCCACAGCCTTTTGTTTTATGATAGACCACATGAAGAAAGCATACATAGCTGCTATGTAATTTGCAGTTTGCAGGTGTGGGAATGTCTATTTCATAAGACACAAATAAGCCTGGACATATTTGGTAATTACTGTGTTAATACAGAGTAATTGCACAGCTATTTCTTTCTTACAAATTATATGGTAGTTAAACTTGGAATTACTATAAAAAATGAAAAACTTCTAGTTGCCAGTAAATGATTGCTTTATAATTGCAAAATAATTACATAGTTATTTTGGCCTAGAAATATAAAGCATTGTACAAAATCCTTATACTTCGCTGCCAGAGTTGCCAAGGTCCAAGGCTATCATTCCTTTTAGGAATTGCCCTTAGGACTTTCTGAAATTCTCAAAAACTTTAACTTCTCCTTGGAGAAAAAAAAATGTGTCACAAGGGAGATAGCTTCCCTCATTAAACTAGGATTTTCACTGACCCCAAAGCTATTGCACTGTAACAAGTCAGTAATGGTAATAACAGAACTATGTTGCCTCTCCCTGATGAGACCTGGTTGGCTGTGGTTACTCAAGAAGAAGCCAATTGATTTAGCAACGTCTTTATGCATTTCCATGGGTCACAGAGTCAAATTGCTAAAATTCTTGGAAATTGTGACAGATATTAGCTTATTCAACTTTTCTGTCACTTAAAATATTGACTTTGGTATGTTTGCCTGTTCATACTATAATTTATTATCTTATGATTTTTCACTCTTTATGCTATTATGGCATTACATAATGTGAATGTTTGATATTACATGTATAGATTGATTGTAATTTATGATGCTAATTCTGCTTCTCTGGATATTTGAAATATAATTTTTTAAAGAAGTCAAAGATAAAACAAATAGATGTGTACTTTTAAATTATGGGATTGAAAACTCTTGAAGGAAATAATTTCAATTATAAGACTTGGGATATTCAGTTAACATTTTAAATTAATTACTTCAACATTGACAAGATGTAATGCTTTAATATGGCAGGTAAAAAATATTTTTAATTTAACATTTTGAATCTGAATTTTGTCTCTAATAGAAACATAGTGCTGAAGCACTTTGGAGATTCACAGTTTAAAAAAATTCAATATGGAATTCTAGTCCCAGGCATAATTTAGTAGCTGGTATAAGACATTGTTCCACTGTAAATGAGTTTTTAATTGAAAAAAGAATATGAGGTATCTATTTTCAGGTATTAGCAACAAGCAGTACCTGTTTTGCTATTTGAGGGAAGAAAAAAATATGAAGCAAGCTTCACTTCCCCCAACTTTCTGCCTGTGGCACTTTGTACACATTAGCACGTGGGAATGGGATCCAAACAGAGAGAAACAGTCTTGCTGGGCAGAGCGAATAGCAATCAAAGGTCAGTGTTGAGGTGATTAGAATTTTCAAGGTAGGATATTTAAGAAGAGGGTACAGCCTAGAGAAGAAGCTCCCAAGCTATGCTTTGGGACCCCTTTTAATATTTTGCCAAATATTCACCTGCACATTGACAGAGGTCTCGACACAGAACAACTATTGGGAGACTTGTGTGCTGAAAGAAGATTCCAGACTTCATATAGTACTAGAAGACATTAGAGTTCCAACCATTCAGAGTGGAGAAATGAGGCTAAATAGTCTAGGCATTCATTTGACTGTCTAGAAGAGCCATACCATTCCATAGAAAAAAGACATTTTCTAGACCCACCCCTTTAAAGTATGAAAACAATTCTCCACAAGACAAAACAGATATTCTAGTAAATTTACTATCTGCCAGAGGACAATGCAACATTTTTATTAGAAAGCAAACAAAATCCACAACATAGCATGCACAATGTCCATGTTATATTAAAATATGGAGAATTAGGAAAACGTGCCCCATAACTAGAAAAAACAAACAAAAACTCTGATGAATAGATTACACAGATGTTGAAATTAGAAGACAAGGGCTCTAAGCAGATATAAACACATTCCAGGATTTAAAGCAAAAATTGGATACAATAAATGAGCAGATGTTTCAAAAGAAAAATAGAAATTATTTAAAAAAAGGAAATTATGGGACTGAAAAATACAATATCTGAAATAAAAAATGACACTAAATAGTTTTAACAGAAGCTTTGACATTAAAAAAGAATAGGTAGGTGAGCTGAAAATGAGTCAAACAACTTTATCAAGACTAAAACACAGAGAAGAAAAGAAGATGGGGAATAAAAGCCTCAGTGAAATTTGAGACAACATCAATAAGTTTAACAAAGAATTAACTGGCATCTTGAAAAGAAAACAAGAGAATGTTGGGCAGAAATAAATATTTGAAGGAATAATATAGCCAAACATTTTCCAAATTTGATCAAAAAATTGTCTAACAAGTTCAACAATTCTAAGTAAGAAAAGATAAGAAAACCATACACAGGAATATGACAATCAATTATTAAAAACTAGAAATAAAGAAAACATCCTAAAAGCAATCAGAATTTAAAAGTATATTAAATATAGGAAAACTATTATAGAGGCGGATGACTAGTTTTCTGAAACAATGCAAGCCAAGAGACAATGGGATTGTATTTTTTAAATGCTGAATGGGGAAATAAAAATATAGTCAACCTAGGATTCTATATTCTTTATAAATGTCTTGCAAAATATCCTTCAACATATTGTACAAAAATCCTGCAAAAGTATTCTTCAAAAATTTCATTGAAATGAAAACATTTTAAATAGCAACTGCTGATTGGCAGGAGATCTACAGAAAATGTTAAAGAAAGTTCTTCATCTTAAAGAAAATAATAGTAGGTAGAAACTTTGAGTCATACAAAGGAATGAAGAGTGTCAGAAATTCTAAATATGTGGATAAATATGCTTTTAAAGTTATCTTCTTGTATCTTAGTTTATTTAAAAGATAACAGACTGTTAAAAACTAAAGTGATATCACTGTGTGTATCAATGTGACATTATAACATATTTAAGAATTATATATGACAAAAATAATACCAGATATGGAAAGAAATAAATGAAAATATTCCATTGTAAGATTAGTATGTTACATGTTGAGTGGCACAATATTAATTTACTATTGACTACAATGACTTAAGGATAAATATCATAATCCCTAGAGCAACAACTATAAGAATAAGACAAGACAAAAATCAAATAGAGACATAATTAAACACTAGGAACCCTTAATTATCCCCAAAAAATGATAGGAAAGGAAAAAAAGGGAAACAAATACTAAGTGGGGTAAGAAGAAAACAAGTAGCAAGATAGTAGACTTAAACTCAACCATATCAATGTTTACAGTAAATGTAAATAATCTATATGTTCCAATGAAAAGAAAGATTTTCATCTTGGATTAAAAATCCCACTTTATGCTACTTATCAGAAATACACTTGAAATATGATGCCTAGGACTGGTTTTATGTAAAAGGATAGAAAAAGATATACCAGGCAAACACTAATCATATGAAAGCTGGATTATCTCTATTATTATCAGACACAATGGACTTCAAGAAAAGACATATAACCAGAGAAAAATAAAAATATTCCAAAGTGACAAAAGAGCCAATCCTTCAAAAATACATAACACACCTAAATGTGCACACATTGTATAACTGAGTTTTAAAATATATGAAGCAAAAACTGACAGAAGTGAAAGGAGAAATAGAAAAATAGCCAAACACAATTAGATTAAGATTTCAAGATTTCAACTGACAAAACCATCAACACACTAAATCTAGTTCACATTTATAGAATGCCTTACCAATGACTCAAAGAATCCACACTATTTTCATATGGAGCATTCACCATGGTGGGCCATATGTTTTGTCATAAAAAATAGTTTTCAATAAATCCCACAGCATTGAAATAACTCGGAGGACATTTTCTGACCAGAACAGAGCAAAATTAAGAATCAACATCAAAAGGTTACCTAGTAAGTGACCAAATATTTGTAAATTGAGCTACCAAAAAAAAAAAAAGACCAGGGGAATTAAAAAATATTTTAAACTAAATGATAATAAAAAATATTGAGGGCTTCCTGGGTGGTGCAGTGGTTAAGAATTCAGGGAACATGGGTTTGAGCCCTGCTCCAGGAAGATCCCACATGCTGCGGAGCAACTAAGCCCATGCGCCACAACTACTGAGCCTGTGCTCTAGAGCCTGTGAGCCACAACTACTGAGCCCACGCACCACAACTACTGAAGCCTGCGTGCCTAGAGCTCGTGCTCTGCAACAAGAGAAGCCACCACAATGAGAAGTCCGCACACCACAATGAAGAGTAGCCTCTGCTCGCCGCAAATAGAGAAAGCCCATGCACAGCAATGCAGCCAAAAATAAATAAATAAATAAATTAATTAATTTTAAAAAATATATTGAAATAAAACTTGAGGGATGTAATCAAAGCAATGTTTATAAATAAAACATGCATAGTAGTTATGACATATATCAAAGAAAATGATAGTTCAAAATAAATTCTCCAAGCTTTCATGTTAAGAAGCTAGAAAAAAATAGATCAAAATAAATTTTAAGTTGAATATGGATATGACAAAGATAAGAAGAGAAGAAGGTAAAATAAATAACAGACAGAGGGGATTAACAAAGCCAAAGTTGGTTTTTAAAAAAATTGATGAAGTTACTAGGAAAACTGATCAGAAAAGGAGGAAAAAATGAAAGAATAATATTAGAGATTCCAGAGACATTAAAAGTATCATAACCAAATATCTCAAAGAACTTTATGTCAATAAATTATATAGCTAAGGTAAAATGAACAAATTCTTTAAAAAATACAATTTAGCAAAACTGATCCTATAAAAGGTAAAAAATCTTAATAATCATACAGCTACTAAAGAAATTGAACTGTTACAAAGCCTGTCCACTGAGCAAACTCCAATCCAAGACAGTGACATGGGTGAATTTTATCTTACATATAGATTTTTAAAAATAGACCCAAACTTACACATGTTCAAAATATAAAAATAGAGAAACTGGAAACACCTCCTAACTCATTTTTGGGAGCTAGAATAAAACTCTGATACAAACACCTGACTAGGGCATCAGAAGAAAAGATAATTATGGATAAATACAAAGGAAATATTACCAAATTGAAGCCATCCATATGTAAAGGGAATAATACATCCCCTACCTCATACCATGCACACTAAAATTAATTCATGAAGAATCATCAAACTAATCATATAAGTTCAAATTATATAAATTCTGGAAAAAAATGAAACAGGAGAGAAAATCCATATGTCCTGTATATAGGCATAGTTTCTGTAGAATAATCACTAGCCATACCAAAAAATCACTAAAAATAAAAGAATTGATCATTTGGTGTTCATCAAATATCTGCTTGTCAGATGTCCTATTAAGAAAGTGAGTGAATAAGTGAGCCATACATAGACTGAAAGAAAAAAGAAAAAAAAAAAAGAAAAATTATACTACAGTTCATACTAAAAAGACAATCCACTTAAAAAAAAAAACACGGGCAGAAGACTTGAGTCAGTTCATAGAAGTAGGTAATGAAAAATAAGCTATAAAAATGCACAGAATAAATTATCAAGGATACACAAATTAAAAGCACAATTAGATACCGCTGCACATCCATTAGAATGTATACCAATTTAAAAGACTGACAACAACAAATGTTATGTGACAACCAGATCTCTCATGCATTACTGAGGGCGGTGTAAACTGTAACAACTGCAGTGAAAAACTGTTTGGCAGTATCTTTAGAGTTAAACATACGCTTAACGCTTAACCCTTTGAGGCAGTCATGGAGTTGTACCATTCTGATCTCTCTTCGTAAAAGAGCTTGCGTTTCATCTGAGAGTTGTTCAGTTAGCTACCAGCGTCCAGCTGCGTCATCTTCAGGATTCACCTTAGTGTTCAAACTGAAGGCATCCATACTCTTGGGTGTTGCTTCCAAACCTGTGCACCACCTGGCCATTTATCTGCAAAACAAGAGTCTTCTAATGGGCAGTCTTTGTTCTGAAGACTGTCATTGTTTGGCTGAGACTTTTGTCAGATCTGCATTGCAGTCGGAGGCTCTCCCTGCCTAATTATGCTTCCTCCTGCCTCTTCTTTCACAGATGTTAGCTCCACATCACAGAATATTGTTCATAGGAGTTTTATTCATTATAGCCCCACCTGAAAAAAAATAAGTTCATCAGTAGGAAAAGAGATCAACAAATTGTGGGATCTTTATACAGAAAAATACCAGTCAGCAATAAAAAGTAACAAACAGTGGATACACAATAACATGAATGAATCTCAAAAGTATGCTAAGGAAACAAAAAGAGAGAGACAGAGAAAGAGAGAGAGAAGAAAGGAAGGAAAAAGAAAGAAATGAAACAGACTGTTATGGACTGAATGTTTGTGCCCACCCCCAAAATTAATATGTCGAAGCCCTGACCTCCAATGTGATGGTGTTTTAGATGGGGGTCTTTGGGAAGTAGTAATGGTTGAATGAAGTTGGTGGGGGGGGGCCTGATCTTTTATGATGGGCTTATAAGAATAGACACCAGAGTGTGCTCTCTCTCACTCTCTCTCTCTCCTCCCCACTCTCTTTTTCTGTCCTTACGCATGCACAAAAGAAAAGCCATGTGAGCACACAGTGAAAAGGCATCCATCTGTAAACCAGAAAGAGAGCCCTTACCAGAACTCAAAAAAGCTGGCACTCATCTTGGAATTCCAGTCTCCACAACTATGAGAAAATAAATGTCTGTTGTTTAAGCCACCCAGTCGATGGCATTTTGCTATGGCAGCACAAGCAGACTAAGACACAGACAGAAACATTGTACGAGTCCATTTATATAAAATTCTTAAGCAGTCAAAAAGTACTAGTGAAAATCAGTAAAATGGTTGTCTCTGATTGGAGGGAGTATAAGAATTGCCTGGGAAAGGGTATAAGAGAACTTTTGTGGACGATGGAAATGTTCTGTATCTAAATGGGGTGTGGTTAGATGGGTAAAATATGCACTTGTCAAAACTCATATAACTGTGCATTTCACTCTGTATAATTTTACCTCAGTAAAAATTTAAACATATTCGAAATGAAAATAAATGCATTTTCAGTTAATATTCAACTTTTTAAAAAAATTCCTAATTTTATTTCCTTTATTTTCAATTTTACGTTTGAACTTTTTTTCTGCTCTGACAAAATGATCATAGGGTCAATACAAACTCAATAAAAATATCAGAAGGCCCTTTTTTACAATAAAAATTGATAAGCTGATTCTAAAATATCTATGGAAATGCAAAGGATTTAGAATAGATAAATCAATATTGATGAAAAAGAACAAAATTGGAGGATTTACACTATAGACTTCAATACTTTCTATAAAGCTACAATAATCAAGACATTGTGTTAAAAATCATGGTTTGGGGGCTTCCCTGGTGGCGCATTGGTTGAGAGTCTGCCTGCTAATGCAGGGGACACGGGTTCGGGCCCTGGTCCGGGAAGATCCCACATGCCGCAGAGCAGCTGGGCCCATGAGCCACAACTACTGAGCCTGCGTGTCTGGAGCCTGTGCTCCGCAACAAGAGAGGCCGCGATAGTGAGAGGCCCGCGCACCGCGATGAAGAGTGGCCCCCGCTTGCTGCAACTAGAGAAAGCCCTGGCACAGAAACGAAGACCCAACACAGCCAAAATAAATAAATAAATAAATAAATAAACCTTATTAAAAAAAAAAAAAATCATGGTTTGGCTCCACACCATAACAAATCAGCTTAAACAATATGAATACGATTTTTGAATTAATCACTTACATTTCATTTTTGAGATTTATTTAATATATTAATTTAAGAATTGTTAAATGCAGATTGGCTTAACCATATAAGGCACACTTATTTTGAATATTTAACAAAGTGATTTATGGACACAATTAGATGTTTTTAAAGACGTACACAATTAGATGTTTATGACATTGTCTCTTTATTTTCTAATTCAGAACTTTCTCCCTCTCAAATACCACAATTCACTTTTGAAACTATCTTTATGGTGATGAATGAAGACACTTAGAGGTATTACAGGTATTTCAAAGGAAAGCGTATGGCTCAAAGAGGCCTATTTTCTAGTTGTCAGGGCAGACTTGTTCTCAGTAAGGAAAGGAAATTTATGTTTTAAATTTCTCAGTAGTAGATATTTTCTTAAAATGCTACAAAAGCATGGCATGGATTCAGATGGTAATAGGAGATTCAAACACTTAATATGAAAGATTCAGTATGCTCTAAGTAAACATTTAAAAAAAGCAAATATAAAATTTCTGCATTACTACTTGATCTATCAAATGATAATTTTTGATCTTTGTTCCAAGAGACCAGAAAACATGACTGTTTCTCTAACCTCTGTATCTGAAGTGCCACCTATTATAAATCTCTTCTTCATTCACTCAATTAATAATGATGTATCAAATACCTACTGTATGCCTGACTTTTGACTTTCAGGTGCTGGCCCTGTTAATTACATAGAATGCACTCAGTGAATATTGGTTACACTTATGTATGAATAAATAAAGGGATACGTGTGCATGCTTAACCTAGGCTGAAAAGCTAAGCACAGAAACATGGTCAGAACCAAACTTCAAAGGGTATAACTGTAGTGAACATTTAGTTAAAGTGCCTTCTCATCTCATACTACAGATCAATGTGAGCTGAGAAGTCAATTAAAATATTTTTATATTCCACTCTCTGTCTTGGAGCTTCATGGTAGCTGGATTTAAAGTTATAGGTTTGCATTTTTTTCATGAATTTCTCTGTTTAACATGTTTGTTGATATTTATTAACACATAATAAACTGCATATATTTAAAGTGTAAATTGTTGAAGGTTTTAACATATATATACCTGTGAAACCAACATCACAATCAAGATAATAAACATATGCAGCACACTTAAAAAGTTCCCCATCACCCTTTGTCATCCCTTCTTTCTCCTTCTTCTTCTTGCTGCTCTCTCCAGCCCCTACCTCATGACATATACAAAAATTAACTTAAAATGGATCAATGAACTAAATATAAGAGCCAAAATGATAAAACTCTTAAAAAAAAAATAAGGGTAAATCTTCATGACCTTAGATTTTTCAGTAGATTCTTATTTGACACCAAAAGCACAAGCAACAATAGAAAAAAATAGGTAAATGGGACTTCATCCAAATTTAAAAATATGTGCATCAAAGGGCATTACCAAGAAAATAAAAAGTCGGCTTACAGAATGTTAGAAAATATTTTCAAACCCTATATCTGATAAGGGTTTAGTGTCCAGAATATATTTTAAAAGGTCCTCTTACAATTCAACAACATAAAGACAAATAATCCAATTTAAAAATGGGCAAAAGACTTGAATAGATATTTATTCAAAAAAGAAACAAGCCAACAAGCACATGAAAATATATTCAACATGATTGGTCATTAAGGGACTACCTTTATTTTTGAAAGACATTTTTGCTTGATATAGAAATCTAGGTTGGGAGTTCCACTTCTGACATAAAAGGGTGAGAAGTTCTGCAGACACATTGCCCATCAAAACTGGTGAAATCATTTTTTGAAAACAACCACTTAAAGTATTTGGAAATGGCCTTAAGGGCATACAACAAATGAAAAAACATTTATTCAAGAAAGTATACTACAACTTAATAGAACTGTAAAGATCTGTGGTATACGAACCAAAACCAACGCTCTACTTCCCACCTCCCTACTCAGCAACGTGGAAAGTCCTCTCCAGATGGACATGGTAAGGAACACAGGGCTCTCTCTTCCTCTGAATCCTGGTTGGAGGGCTATCTTACTGGGAATGCTGGGACAACATTCCTTATCTTGCTATCTGTTGCTGAGGCTAAATTCTAGTACAAAAAAATAAATGGCGGCTCTCTTCTTTGCCCAGCACCCTCTGGTGGGACAGAGGCTCATCTTAGATGTGGCCCTGCTGATAATACTGGGGCCCCAGTCACCTTTGCTTTGAATCCTGGCATGGGGGTTCCACGTAAAGAGATTCAAAGCAAAGAGACTTGGGGCTGCTGTCCCCACATCCATGGAGAGCTCAGCTCCTAAATGGGGGTATCACTCAGACAGAAGTGCATTAATTTCCCATCCCCAGCACCAGTGCCGTAGCTCAGAGATTTTGTCTGGGAGAAGGAGGACACAGGGGAGAGACCTCCAATTACTCTCCAAATGAATTGACTTCATTTGCAATAGAATTTGGAGAACTTCAAGCCTAAGAGCATTCTCCAAAAACAGTGGTTTTTGGGTGTGGAGCAGGGAGGCATTGGAAGGAGACTGACAGATTAATTGGAGATATAGATGAAATGGTAGGCTGGCTAGTTTGCCAGAGTGAACTGGGGAAACAGCCCTCCTGGAGTCAGAATAAATGTCAAACACCGATTTGTGGAACTGTCATCTCAAAGGAGCCTGGATTTGATTGTCTGTGAAGCAGATTATGTACCAATGCATTGTTGAAAACAATAAAGCCAGCAGGTGGAAATTAGAGGAGCTTAACAGCTGGGCGTGGTAATGAAGAAAGGTGGTCAAAAAGAGTCCTGTCAAAACTTGTTATCCCAGGTTGACTGTGAGCATATTGAAGGCTGCTTGTCCTAAAGATCAACACTACAGGCTTGTGATATTTGGACACTAGTTCATTTCATAGCCATGATGAGTAACCCTTTCCCAGGTTAAACTTCAATTCCATCAGAGGATCAGTTTAATTTTCTTTGTTTCTTCTCCTACTTTAATAAGATAGAAACAAAGATACTTGTTAATTGATGCCTGAAAGCATATGAGGACTAAATGATAAAGTGGGATGTCAATAGCTTTCATTAATATTCTCCCTGGTATCAATAAGCTTCCCTTTAAAGCAGAATTCAATCAGTCTGGAGTCAATCAGTCTTATATGCAAAACAGACTGAAAATTGCTCTCGGGTAGGCACAATTGTCTACAGTTCAGAGCAAAGTCAGTTTGAATTAAACAGATAGTTCCACAGCTGTAGGTTTCCCCTGGTTAGGATTTAACAGATATAGCACTTCACTTCTGCCATGGCTGTTTAAAGTTCTAGAAACCAGCTTTGGTGCCTTGTGGCTGCTGCTTTAGTCACATTCCAGAGTTCCCCAAGTGGAAGCATAGCCAGAATGACTTTAGATGCAGGTGTTATTCTGAAATAACTCAGGGGGAATTCAGAGCATATATACTGGAGCATTTACAATGAGTAGCTTGAAACGAATATTTGAATTATATTGTCTCAGAAAATTTTGATTGATTGTTAATTGGAAGAAGTTAAGAGATGCTTTGCAACTTTACATAGATACCCCAAGGCAAATTCTTGATGAAACTTCAGTATTGTAAACTTTAAAGTAAATTTTGTCTCTATTCAAAGCATTTACATGTTTCCCTTGGAGGTTTATTCCCACAGTAATACTACTTTACTCAAGGGAGCTGATTAGCAGCTGTAAACAAACACAGATATAATAATTGCGTCCTAGAAAGCACTTTGATCAGAGAATTAGAATGTAACCAAGGTGGGAGAAAGTTAAGTTTTAGCCCCATTTCATGGGTGAGTTAACAGAAAGCCTACCTAAATGCATTCCACATCTAGCTGTGTGGGTGTGTGTTGAAATCAAAGGTAAAAGGAAAAGCAGATTGGGCCAAATCAATCACTTTCTTTAGATGGGACCAAAAAGGTAGAGGCCAGAAATGCTTAGTGTATCTGATTTGACGAACTATTTTTAATGCACTATCCTTAGGGATCTAGACTATTCCCATTCTATGCTAAAAACATAGTGAGGATGACCTAGTTGAAACAGAAGAAATTTTTACAATCATAATTATTTTGCTTAAGCATTACTAATGACTTTTTCCAAACATTAATTTTAGTTTCTGAGGAATCGTATGAAAAAACTCTCCACCAGAGTAAACAATATGGTGAAAATATCAATTACTCAGAAAATAAAGCAGACTGATGTTTTTCTTTGAATTTGGTCTTAGAAGATAGACCTTCATGCTTTTCAAAACATATTAAACATTTTTCTCATTTAATCCTTACAACATGAATTCTATAAATTTCAAGGAAACGATACTTTAGAGTGAGATGACTGAATATTTTTAAATATCTGATATCTGCTTCTGATGCTTTTGATTTCCTTCTAAGAGCAAGGCCACCCTCCAACTCATGATACTTACTGATTATGTTGCTTGTTTGGCCAGTGGCCTCTGGTCCCCTCCATGATGTCAAGAATAAAGTATTTATTTCTCTGGAAACCTCATTGCACAGAATGATATTTAGTGTGCAGGAGCTGATTCCACAACTTGCTTTTTTCACCTTTAGTATCTCTTAGAACCGAAAAACACACATCACAGAAATGGAACCATATTTGAGTACAAACGTCCAAGCAGCACTTATTTTTGTTGTTGTTATTTTAAAACCTAGAGGATAAAATATTTTCCTTTATATCAAACAGTTAGGTGGGATCTCTCTCTCTCTCTTTGCATAACAACTGCTTTCTTTATTTGGTGGGTCAGGATCATTCAAGTAGCTTACTGTATAAGAAAAGCATATATCGTTCCTAAAAATACACTCTCAATCAAAAAGGCCAAGTGTTTCAGCCAGAAAGAAGGCTGTAAGAGTGTAGTTTCCTGACATGAAGATGGTCAGCAGCAGACAGCATTATATGCTTTGTTTTTAATGGGTGGCAATAATGCATTAAATGCTATTTTATAAAAATATTTTATAAAAATATTTTATAAAAATAAATATTAAAGTTAATATTTATTTTTGAATAAGTGGATTTAGGTAGGCAAAACAAAATCTTCACTTAGCTATTAAATCACTTTTATATTATCCAAAGCAAAATCATCACACTAAATGTGTATAAGTCACTGACTTTCAGAATATCACTGGGCACGTGCTTTATACTACATCTTAAATACTAATGAAATCAACTGAAAATGATAGTCAATAGCCAGCTGTGCATTGATAGGGTTCCCTGTTGACTGATATAAAGTCACCATTAGAAATGGATTTTCTCACAATCCATCCAATGAATGTTTAATGTTTTTTCTTCAAAGCAGAATTTAATTTGATATTTAATGCATGACTTTTGGTTTAAAAAAAAATTCAGATGGCATGTTTTTGTGTTTGCAACTTGTATTTAATCTTCAAATGTTATGAGCCTGTGTAAAATGTATAAAATAGATAAAATAATCACCAGTGGAGACATACTAATTATTAAAAAAGCTCAAACTAAAGCCTAGTGGGAACAAAATGTATTCATACATACAAATTGAATCTTGACTTAGGAACAGATCTGTAGAAACTGGAGAGAAAATATGTGTAATATTATTACACCCTTCTGGGTTAAGAAATGGTTAACATTTTTAGATTTCACTATTGAAAATAGTGCTAGTATTTACAAATTCATCATGTAATAATTCTATAGCAATGCAAATGTATGCATGTATACATATGCATGATGTTTTGGATGTTTCAATACATCTGTTCAAATATATTGACAACCACTAGGATCAGGCAGTAAGGTAAGAAAAATTGTTTTTTTAAAATTATATATATATAGTTGTCATCACAGAAAATAGACTTATTTCATAAATGAATATAGTTTTTCTTGCTATATAGCTACAGCAGTGGGAATACACAAATTTAACATTGTTCAGGTGGTTTGGAATTTCAGTAGAAAACTTTCACTGTGAATTTATAGCAGAAACCACCTAAATAGCTTTATATAAAATGCCTTGAATTTATTTGACTTCCTACCAAATATCCCATTGTGCATAAATATATAATTACTTTAATTATCTTAGTATCCATATTACTTGCTGGGGATCTCTAGAAGGGTATTTAACTCTTCCTGGCCAGTATAATATTCATAAGTCTAGTGATAGTTGTTATTAATTAGCTTCTGTTGGTCTGTGGAGTTTGAAAGCTAACAGTATTGTATACTTTTCATACAATATTAGGAATTGAACTTCAGGGGAAAGGGTTGTAACATTTTCCCTAATTTTTGCAATATTTTTCCTCACTCTAAAAGTTGCTAATATAAAATACTTCATTTAGTTTTACTGTCAAAGAGTGAAAAGTAGTGAAGAATTTCCGCACAATAAGATGGAAATAAACACCAATAGGCAAATAAATCAAAAGGATGAGCAAATAACTCATAAAGAGATATAAACATATTAAGAAGATTCATGAATTTTAGTTGTATATTAATACAGATTAATTCATAAGGACACACTAATCATATCTACAGATTTTCCTCCACTTACTATGGGGTTACATCCTGAAAAACCCATCTTCAGCTGAAAATGCATTTAATATACTTAACCTACCATATATTATAGCTTAGCCTGGCCGAACTTAAACGTGCTCAGAATGCTTACATTAGTCTACAGTTGAGAAAATCATCTAACACAAAACCTATTTCATAGTAAAGTGTTGAATATCCCATGTAATTTATTGAATACTGGACTGAAAGTGAAAAACCGAATGGTTGTCTGGATACAGAATGGTTGCAAGTGTATCCATTGTTTACCTTACTGGTTAACTGGGAGCTGCCACTACACAGCGTCACAAAGGAATATCATACTGCATATATCACTACCCCAGGAAAAGATCAAAATTCAAAATTCAAACTATGGTTTCTACTGAACGCAAATTGCTTTTGTGTCATGGTGAAGTGGAAAAATTGTAAATGTAACTATCCTAACTGGAAGATTTTATTCATTCATATTTTTAAATTACTAGTATCCAATTGCTAGTTTGTATTGAAACATGTATATTTAATATACAAACACATACATATATGTACTTATATATAGAATTGATGACAAGTTTCACTGAGTAGATATCTTCTGAAAAATGATTTTTACCCTTTAATTCCCAAGCTTGTGATTTTTTCCTGAAGAAATAACAAAGCTATCTATGCAATGTGGTTCCTTACGACATGTTAAAAAATCATTTATTTATTCTTAAGCAGAAAGACTTGCATTGTAATGTTTGTATTGGGCTATAGTTTTTTTATTTTTAAATAAGAAAGCAGTCCAAACGAAGCAACCGACAAGGGATTAATCTCCAAAATATACAAACAGCTCATGCAGCTCAATGTCAAAAAAGCAAACAACCCAATCAAAAAATGCTTGTAAGATCTAAATAGACATTTATCCAAAGAAGACATACAGATGGCCAACAAACACATGAAAAGATGCTCACTAATTATTAGAGAAATGCAAATCAAAACTACAATGAGGTATCACTTCACAACGGTCAGAATGGCCATCATCAAAAAATCTACAAACAATAAATGCTGGAGAGGTTGTGGAGAAAAGGGAACCCTCTTGCACTGTTGGTGGGAATGTAAATTGATACAGCCACTACGGAGAACAGTATGGAGGTTCCTTAAAAAACTAAAAATAGAACTACCATATGACCCAGCAATCCCACTCTTGGCATATACCAGATGAAAACCATAAGTTGAAAAGATACTTGCACCCCAGTGTTCATTGCAGCACTATTTACAATAGCCAGGACATGGAAGCAGCCTAAATGTCCATCAACAGAGTAATGGATAAAGAAAATGTGGTATATATACACAATGGAATATTGCTCAGCCATAAAAAAGAACAAAATAATGCCATTTGCAGCAACATGGATGGACCTAGAGATTGTCATACTGAGTGAAATAAGTCAGACAGAGAAAGACAAATATCATAGGATATCACTTATATATGAAATGTAAAAAAGGGGCACAAATGAACTTATTTACAAAACAGAAGTGGAGTCACAGATGTAGAAAACAAACTTATGGTTACCAGGGGATAAGGGCGGGGGGGAGGGATAAACTGGGAGATTGGGATTGACATATACACACTACTATATATAAAATAGATAACTAACAAAAACCTATTGTATAGCACAGGGAACTCTACTCAATACTCTGTAATGGCTTATACGGGAAAAGAATCTTAAGAAAAGAGTGGATATATGTATATGTATAACTGATTCACTTTCTTGTACACCTGAAACCAATACAACATTGTAAATCAACTATACCCCAACAAAAATTTTTTAAAAAGCAGTGCATTGTGCTTTTTATATTTGGTTATCATTTGTTAATGTAAAATAAGTGGAAAAACAGGTAAAATGACAGTAAAGAATGTTGTATATGTCAAACTCATAAGCACTATATCCAGGCAATCTTTCCAGTTGTGGGAAGTGCTTTCTTGCACCAAATTTCCGAATTGCACATACTTCGCCTCTCCAAGCCACCTCAATCCCTCTGAGGTCGCTGGTAGAAAGCCACATCACTGGTGAGAGGGTGTTTTATCCCTTGTGTGTTCTGTGAGGGACAAAAATAATTAATTCAGATGACAGGTCAGAACAAAACTTTGGCCACACAAAGCAAAGCTTCGGGTAGCAGTTGAGAATAAGAGAGGCCTTTGGCATACCTTTGTGCCCCTATCCATCCTCCTGATCACCTGTCCTGCTTTTACCTCTTTTCTGATAAACCTGTTGAGACCTTAAAGTGATGTATTTGAGATGATGGTAAGCAGACTGAGAAAAGGATGAAGGAACCAAAAAGCATGGTAGTGTATATGAGCGATACAGAGACCCGCAGCTACTGTGTCTTACACAGGTTAAAGCTATAACTTCTCAAATAACATATATTTCTGTCTATTCATGTTTATTCTGCAGAATCTACATGCAGGGGGCCATGCATGCAGCTGGTTGTGGTTGTGTCCAGGTGAGAATGGAAGCAGCAATAATGCACACAAAAATCCTCTGTGTGAGGACAACGTCCGTTTTAGTAAAGAAAACAAGAAAAATATGTTACAGAAAATCAGCAGCTTCTCTAGCTGTTGGAGCACATTTCCTGTAGTTCCATCATAATAAGCGATCATTTCTCCCAGGGGTTGAGGACAATTGTATTTCATTTGTAGTAATTCGCCTTTGAATCAACTGGCCCCTGCCCCAGGAAAGGTGCCAGCAAAACAGAGGATTGAAGAAAAGTCTGTATTCATCACTTTGAAAAGATGACAAAATTTCAGAAGCAATATCGAATATTTGATAACATCTGATTTTTTTTCTCCTCCTCTAATTTATATTTCATTCTAGATTTTATAGACGGAAAGAGCAAAAACAAAAGTTCTATTTAAGTGTCTCAGCCAAAAACGCTTAGGTATGAGTTACGTGATGTTGAATTTGAGTTCGTATTATCACTAACATAAAGTGGCTTGTGAATAAATTAAGAAGAATTCATTCTGTTTTACAGAATAGAAATCTGGTGGGTGTCTGAATAGTTCAAAGGCCAGACCTTCATTGGCTCTTTTGTCTTTCGCAATATATAAGTGTATTCTGGAACTGTCTTAGCGAACCAAAAACAGTTTGTTGTCAGCCATTTCCATTTAGGGTTGGCTTATCCAGAAAAGTGCGATATGATTTTGTGATAGCTCCGTTTCTGAATTAAGCCTGACACCTGAAGAGTTAGCTGTGGCCTGAGCCTCCAAGCAGCACTGCGCTAGAGTTTAAAACTCACTGTGGACCTTCATTGATGAGAAGGGTGGTGAATAACAATCTTACCTCCTTGTCGGGCAATTTGTTTGGTAATGACAAGAGGCAGAGCAGCATGTGGTGGGTCTTTCCCTCCCCATGTCCTGATGTCCCTTCAGCAGAGCTCCTTTTTGTCAATCACCACGGTGAAATCTACCACCCTGAATTTCATACCCATGTGACTATACCAATTTCTCCTTCCTTCACTGTCTCTACGGTATAAATCCATGTGGAAGTTTTCTTTCTTGTTATTTGCCCTTCAGACAATCAATCCTTTGGCACCTTTTTCTAATAATACAATCGTTACTAAGTCTATCTGCTCTGCAATGCTTCTCTTCTCCCCCCCTTCAAAATATTTCCATTGACTTTTTATCAGTAGAGTCAAGTCAAGTGAGCCTTAGAAGAAGCAAAAAAATCAAAGGACTTGGCTAGATTTGCTGCTTGGGAAAGCTTGATGCCCTGGGCTGCAGACCATGGTGCTAGGTGTAGTGTAATTGAACACAGAAGCCACGACGATAACAGGAGTGAGGAGAAAACTGCCCCATGAGTGTACGTGTAGTGTGTACACTAGAGAGAGAAAGGCAGGCAGCAGGTCCTGGAAAATCACATCCTTCACTTCCGCAGACTTGCTTCAGTAATCAACTGCATTACTTCCCGGGACCGCAAGCCACTTAAATCACACTCTGTTAGTTTCATGTCACAACGAAATTGAAAATGGGGAGTTCTGAGTTATAATAGGCAGTTTTGATGAACTTCATGAATTTTCTGAATAGGTCAGAACCCTACACAAGGCAGGATTTTGCATTTTCTTTGGTAGTAAATTGCCCTGCACCAGAGTGAGAAATCATGTCATATTTTATTACTAAACCTGGGAACTCAAATCAGGGATCAATGAGATGTCAAAAAGTATACTTATTAAAAGCTGGCAGTAGCAGGCAAGGTCACAAGTCATCAAAACCTTTACCTTTATCTTTTGTTTTTCTCAACTTTTTCATTTCAGACTGTCTTTTCACAAAGTTTTCCCAAATATTAGAAGAGGCAGTTACTAAAGTCAGGTGCTAGGATAAAACTAAAAATCTATTAAATACAGACTTAAAAAAAAACACACCTTATGAAGAAGTCCACTTACAAATCACAGTGTCCTCATTTTATGCAGATAAAAGGACACCAATTCTTCCTAAATAATTGCAAAATTCACTTGAACCACTTAAAAGATATGTACATAAACATCACTTAAATGCTTCAAAAAACTTCCATAAGGCACTCAATTTTGTGATTTTTCTCTCTTTTTTTTGAGTTTTTAATATAAATTAGGCCTTTATCAATATGTCATGAAACTATAATACAGTCCTTTCTACTGGGATTCCAGAGTTGTCTTGTTTTAGTCATCTGAGTTCAAAATATTAAGGATGTAGTCGAGCACTGTTCTTACAAATGGCAATAAACTATGCAAAGCAATAACCTTTGCTTAATTTTGTCTAATCTGAATGATTCCATCCCTGTAGGGGATGATTATTCTTTAAATGTTTATAGAGAAATGCACAGTTGATTTTGAAAAAAAACTTGTGCTCGATTTCCACATTGGTTCATATATGTGCACATATACATCTATATGTTGAAACCTACCTATCTTCTTGTGTATATTAATTTGTATCCTCGGTCAAAATAAAGTCTTGATTCTCCTACTTACTTACTGCTTGTAGTATGTAAGAGGAGTGTCAAATATTATCAGTTAAATTAGCAAGGGCATTTTCAGAGAAATTGATTTCTGGAGTCTGAAATCACCCAAAGTTCTTGTTGCTTTTCAGGTGCCCCATTAATCTTTATAGGAGTCTATTGACATTGGTGCTGCTGCTCTATTGACATTGCGGCTGCTTTCCCATGCGGTGCTTAGGGCAGATGTGAGCCAAACACCACGGCCCAGGGATTCAGGTCTAATTCAACAGAACTCACATTAAGCTTTCAAGCTAAACAGAAAATGATATAGAAGGGATTTGTAAAGACAGGGGTGTAAATTACCACCATGGGGCAGAACTATTCCCTGATGAAGCTGGTTTCAGGGAAGAGCTTGTTTTTTGAATTACCTCCCTTGCCATTTTATGCAGCTTGAAATTTTTTTTTTAAACATCTTTATTGGAGTATAATTGCTTTACAATGGTGTGTTAGTTTCTGCTCTATAACAAAGTGAATCAGCTATATGTATACATATATCTCCATATCCCTTCCCTCTTGCGTCTCCCTGCCTCCCACCCTCCTTATCCCACCCCTCTAGGTGGTCACAAAGCACCGAGCTGATCTCCCTGTGCTATGCGACTGCTTCCCACTAGCTATCTATTTTACATTTTGTAGTGTATATATGTCCATGCCACTCTCACTCGTCCCAGCTTACCCTTTCCGCCCCCCCAGTGTCCTCAAGTCCATTCTCTATGTCTGCATCTTTATTCCTGTCCTGCCCCTAGATTCTTAGAACCATTTTCTTTTTTTTTTAAGATTCCATATATATGTGTCAGCATACGGTATTTGTTTTTCTCTTTCTGACTTACTTCACTCTGTATGAGAGACTCTAGGTCCATCCACCTCATTACAAGTAACTCAATTTCGTTTCTTTTTATGGCTGAGTAATATTCCATTGTATATATGTGCCACATCTTCTTTATCCATTCATCTGTCGATGGACACTTAGGTTGCTTCCATGTCCTGGCTATTGTAAATAGTGTAGCTTGAAATTTAATAAGTGCCTCCAAGCCAAGGAAGTGATTCTCATCCAAATGCAGCCTCTTCTGGTGAAAGTACACGACTTTGGGCAGCAGCTAGGACTGGAATGGTTGGTAGAGAAAAAAAAGAAAGTGGACCCAAATCTGCAGACCCTGGCTCTAGAGATAAAAAGAGCTATCAGTGAAACTGAAGCTTAAAATACTAAATAAAGTAAACCCTATAAAATGCTACAGGGTGACGTTGCTTTATTCTCCAACCCAGGTGGAGTTACTTTGGGTAGTCTGTGCCCTGATTTGATGACGCTTCTACAAAGAAGAGTTCTTCTCTTCTGAGAGAAAGACAAAGATAAAGGGTTGCTCTGGATTTTTAGAACTTTTAACAATAGAAGTAGTTCTCTCACGGTAAAAAAAAAAAAAAAAAAAAGTCAAACGATATTTATGAAAACCTAGGTTAGAAAATTCTCAGAATTATATCTAGAAAAACAAAGGCTGTGGCTAGTTTCCTTTCTGGCCTATGATTTCAAACTCTATCGACATCATGGCCTCTTAGATTCAATTCTCAGAGTAGAGCAATTAGCAATTTAGTTGTGAATGTAGACTGTCACTCCAATTGACTCCTTCTGTCCACATATTCTAATTTGTGCACACAGTCTAGATGGTGTGGTTCAGGAATATTGGTGATTTACTGGAAATAGGAACATTTCTACAGCAAACATTTAAAAATAACCAAAGCAGAAGTAATGTTTTGGGTGGCAAATAATAAAAGACCATAATGATTGCCACGATGTTATTATCCCTGTGCTTGGGAAATCAGAATAAGTGTGTTAAACCTGAAGATAAAATCCTTTTCTCCAAAGCAGCATCCTCTTTCATGTGAAAATGAGAGAAATTAAATATAGACAGACAGATAAAAAGGATTTACTCCATTTTCAAGGTAATTTATTTTCAGTGCTTACTTTCTCAGCTTTATTTTCTGTATTAAACTCTATAAAATCTCTCTTGATTACGTTCCCCCAAGCATCTCTGAGTGAAGCAGTCCAAAACACACATGGATTTGGTCATAAAGTGCATTTTATTCATCTTGTCAAAACAACAAAAAAAAATCAGGAGGATATATGAAATCACATAAAACAGACTCAAGGGAAGGAGAGAAGCGTCAAAATTATCTAATACCTGACACTCATGGAGTAAGCTGCATGAGGATGATTTAGACGCTTACGCTTGAAATTAACCTGAAAAAGACATTCACTTTCTGTTTTAAGAATTGTATATGGACAGTCTTTCCTTCTCATTCTTCCTCTGCATATACTGATAAGAATAGATGGAACAAAACAATGGCATATTCAAATTTACTCACCGTCTTGCCAAAAAGAATGTGGTTGTTTATATGAATTATACAGCACTGCCACTTTAAATAAATGCTGGATTAAAAACATTGGATGCATATTCTTATTGAAATTTTTTAATATAAAGTCTCTTGTACCACAGGCAAGAGTTTTTTAAACATTGATCTTCATAAACCTCCATAGGGGCTGACCTATGACTTTGGTAAACTGCGATTGCCCAAGACGTATGAGCAGGGTACAGACAGGATTGCACAGAACTCTACTACGGGGAGGAGGGATCATCTTTAAGTGAGAACCGCAGCCAATGTTACAGCCTTGGATGGAGCATAATATTTTCCATGAGCTTTTCAACATATAAAATAAACGCGTTTGAGTTCATTTAATCCTTGTAACAACTAAGTGAGTCAGCTTAGATGGGTGGTACTCTCTTCTTGTGACCAGTGAGGGGGGAAATGAGTTTGGGGGACATTCTATCACTTACATAAAGTCCCAGATCTGATAAGTGACTTAGTTGGGATAAGGCACCCATTCTTCAGGTTACTAGGCTAATGATCTTCCAACTCTAGAGTTTTTCTCATCGTTTTTACCACCCCTGTTTTTTGCCTTTTGTTGTATGGGCTTTGTGTTTTGAAAGATTTTGTCAACTAAATGAAACTCACTTATCAAATAGCCTGCATAGTATTGCCACAAGTAAATGTGGAATTTCCCTCATGGTCTTGAACGTGAAACAGCTTATGTAAACTTCTTACTATCACTGTACCATACCCATCCTACTTAACCCTGGGAAGAGAATCTCCAGATTTATCAGCCCTTCACACGTTGGTGTCAGTTTGACAGGTTTCTTTCTGCTGCTCCTGAAGACTGGGAGAAGTATTTAGATGAAAGTAGACAGAAATGAAAAATTTCAAAACAACTAGTTGCCTGGTTAGAGACTCCTGGAGGCGGGGCAGTGAAGGAGGATATTGTGTACATCATAATTTTCCCCCAGTGCTGACCTTGCCTCGTATATAAAATGAAAACCAACAATGGAAAAATGGTCATAATTTAATGACTAAAGTAAATGGTTCAGTGCAGGTCAGACCGGTTATTTTTAGCCTTCATAATGAGCAAATCAAATCAGTGCCGGATTCACTTGGTCAAATGATGCACACTTGGCTATAAAAATAACTGAACGTGACAGATAATTTGAACTGTACCCAGTTAGCCACTACATGATTTTGTGCTAACTTCATAAAAGCATCTTGCTATAGACCCACAATGGCAAACTTCCACACAGATATTAAAGAAATAGCAGGTTTAACCAGAACATTCTGAAAATGCAGTCTACTCAGTGATAAATAAGAAAGTTAGGAAGCCTCTGACTAATACAATTCTTGTCACATTATAGAGTTAGGAAATATATATCTCCTTATTACTCAATTACACCTTATAAAATACTGTTTGGTCTAAAGTCAGCAATTAAATTCACACAAATAGAAGATCCGATATTCACAGAAGACATATAGCATGTGTGTTAACTTTGTAGTTTTTGGATTTTCCTTTGCATCTTTGATAGCTTTTATTTTGTACAATCCAAACTCTTTAGAATATTATGTCTTTTATAATTGCCATCTCATGTAAGAACACATATTTACAAAATGGCTTGAGATTCCCTTAGTCTTACCTTGTTTTTTCATGTCATTACATCTTTCCACAAGACCATCCCTCTTCCTTTTAAACCCTTTCTACGTTTATCAACTTGATGAATTCCTATTTATCATTTATGATCTTCTTTGCAAGGTCTTTCATTATCTTTCTCCTTTCTCTCCACTCCAAGCACAGCTAGCTGTGCTCTTTTCTTTGACCCTGTGTCATTTTTCTGATAGAGCGCCTCTCACTGTCTTTTTCATATTTCATTAGCTGTCTACGAACTGTCCCTCCCCCAAACCGAATCCCAGAAAGAAAGAACCATAATATATTGGTTTCTGAATCCCAGGAGTTTAGCTCAAAACCTGACAGAAAGTAGGTGTTCAATAAATATTTGTTGAATAAATGTCTTAAGTCGGGTTCCCTGTAAGTGATGCCTGAGACCGAAATTCTTTTGCAATGATTTATTGAGGGAGAGCTCTCAGGAGAAACTATAAGTAAGTGAGGGAAACAGGATAGGAAACAGGGAAGGGAACCAAGTAAATATGTGACCAGCTGTGGTCTTGATTTAGCTGATACTAGGAGTGTGCTCTGGAGTGTAAGGGACAACCCCAAAGATATTCCTTCTTGAGGCCCTCTGTACCCTATTTCATTCTGTTATTAGCTGTGGGCCTCCTGGGGAAAGGGGGAATATAAAAAATCCCAGACATTTTCAAGCAAGACTGCTCGGTCTGCCCAGCAAGTCTCTGGGGAAGGGGTACAATTGTGCGAAGTTAACCATCATCATTCAGAGCAACCGACGGAGGACGCACCGGCCAGGAGAGGGACCAAGATAGAGTAACAACGGTGTTACCTCAAAAGGATACACAAGAAAAAAAAAGAAGAAAAAATACAAACCCATTCCCCAAAGTTTTGTGAGTAATGATTCATGTGGAATAGAATGATTCACGTGGAATACCAAAAATAATTTACGCTTAGGAGTCAAGACGCCTGGTTCAAATCCAGGTTTCACCTGCGTAACCCCAGGAGCAGATCACTGCACCTCTCCCAGTCTCAGTGTTGTCTGAGAAGCAATGATAATAAGATCTACTTCATTTAATTCTGATAAAGATTATACAAAATATATATAAAGGGCCTTACAAGGTGCTCAGCACAGAGTTAGTATTATATTATTATTATACATTATTTCGTTGTATTCATTTATCAAGCTCAGGAATGAATACAGTCCTAGGCAGAAAATTCTAATGAGATTCTTTGACATTGAGAATCCTTTCCCACATATTAGGGATATTTTTAAAAATATCAGGTACAGAGCAGAGAAGAAGCTAAGTTGATTCTCAGATTCAGCTCAAAAACCACACCTGACAACCTAAGAAAAAGATTGCCCTTCCTCAATCACTCTTCACCATTACACTAATTTGCTTGCTTCAGAGCACCAGTCATGATTTAAATTTGTCTAAATTTATTATCTCTTTTTTTTTTTGTCTATTTCTTTCCGCCAAGTAAAATCTAATCTTTTTCAGTGCAGCTACCTCCTTTCTTGTTCAGTGCAGATTCCTTGGCATAAAACTCTGCCTTGTTACATTGTTACTGGTAAATAAATAACTGACTGACTACCTTACTTCTGTTTTAAATTATCTAGCCAAGACATGGAAGCAACCTAATAGTCCGTCGACAGAGGAATGGGTAAAGAAGATGTGGTACATATATACAATGGAATATTACTCAGCCATAAAAAAGAATGAGATAATGCCACTTGTAGCAACATGGATGGACCTAGAGATTATCATACTAAGTGAAGTAAGCCAGACAGAGAAAGATAAATATCATGATATCGCTTACATGTGGAATCTAAAAAAAAGATACAAACGAACTTATTTACAAAACAGAAAGAGACTCACAGACATGAAAACAAACTTACGGTTACCAAAGCAGAAAGGCGGGGAAGGGATAAATTAGGAGGTTGCGATTAACATATACACACTACTATGCATAAAATAGATAAATAACAAGGACCTACTGTATAGCACAGGGAACTATACTCAATATTTTGTAATAACCCATAGGGGAAAAGAATCTGAAAAAGATTATTTAAAAGTTATATATGTATATAACTGAATCACTGTGCTATACGCCTGAAACTAACAGGACATTGTAAATCAACTATACTTCAATAAAAAATTTTTTTACATTATCTTATCAAAATCTATTCTTATTTTAACTTACAGGCCAAGCTAAATGTGTTCCCACTTGGTAGAGATCAAAGGCCACACCTGCCATAGCTGTTCTGTGACCTTTGTGAGCACAGTCTCAAAGAGACATGCATGTCACTAGTATTATTATTCACTTAGCCATTAATTCTGACAACTCTTCTCTGATTCATATTTCAGAGTCCCAATTCACACAAAGTTTCAGAAGTTCAATGCACTGTAAAATATTACCACTACTCAGTGAATATAGTCAAAACACAAGACAAAGAATTGTCATATAGTTCTTGAACCAGAATGTCAACATAAAAATGATACTGCATTAGTATAGTATTTCTATGTGCATCTTATTTCATCCTGCAAAAGTCTCTGGACATAGTCAGATGTTGCTTATCCATTTTATTTTTCAGAATTTGCTGCTGGCCACTGAGGCCTTTAGGCATATGTAAATATGAATTCATATTTTTCTACATTATGATATCTTTGAAGATATTGTGAATTCCTAATTTGCTTGATTGTGCTTGAAGTTAGATATGAATAGAAATCCCATCCACTTTTTTTTCTATATTGCTTGATACAATATATCCGAACTTGGAATCCTGGATGGCTGAAGTCTGAGTTATTAGTAAAGTCCAATATCAATCAGAAAAACAAAGAAAGAAGAGGTTGGAGGTTTTCCATAATTACATAAATGCATGGATACCAGAGAACTTCTGTAATTGACTTGTATTTGTCAATGACCTAGTTGTTGATGAATACAAATATATCAATTGTAGCTGATTCTCATTGCTTTGATTCTCCTTCCTCCTCTTTCTATTTATATACCTGCAAGAAGTGATTCAGCTTTGGCACAGAAGACTCAGAAAGTCAAAGAATACAGAATAATTGCCTGAGAATTAGAGTTTTTTTCTTTTGCTTTAGATGTTAATTTTTTTTTAAAGTGACATAACAGCAAGGGTTGTATTCCTTCTATGCATTTTAATAATCTTTTTGGATACATATAAAACAATCTGGCAAAATTTAAGTATACTGCAGACCAGATCAAATGTGATATTATGTATTACAGGTTGTTTTTTTAAATATTTGTTGAGAAAATAAAACATGAGTTAGTTCTACTTATTTTCAGTCTCACATCTAAATTTGAAAAATGCATGTTGAATAACTAGTCTCTATTTCATTTAAAACCTAGAATGTCTGCTCATTTCAAAGTGATGGATGAATAACTGAGTCCATAACTTCTGTGTCAGAAAATTTTTTCTCCCCATTTACCAAATTAGCTCTCAATGACAATTTAATAGGTAAAGAGGGAAAAGAAACACTAAAAAAGAAAGTGAAAGCTTTTCTAGGTTCTCAGAATGAATGAGAAAGGACGTTTTCAGATAAATGCCTTGGACTCTGTCAATGAAAAAGCACCTGATTAAAAAAAAAAAAAAAAAAAGGAATGCTTAATACTGGAATAAAATGAAATCCCCCAGATCCCTGCTAACAATTTCATTGCATTTTCAAATTAAACAACTCTTTCAGGAACTGCTCAATGTGTCAGTCACCTTTCATAATTGAACTTGTTCCAAGAAACTAGCAAATAAGACGCTTATGATTTTTTCCCACTAGGTCTTCTCACATTGGAAAATTCAAAATTTGAAATTTAATTTGATCGTTTGTTTCCTAGAATCTCTTCTTGATTTTGTGGACTTAACATAGGTGTTGAATTTATCTTGACATTGACTTTATCCAATTATGATGGCATAGACAAATCTACTAAATAGAAAGATGTTGGAATTGCATAACTGCGGGCTGCAGTGACCATTTGGGTTATCCACAGATTTAGCTGCTTCTGAATTTGCAAACATTTTTTTTACATCCAAGCTTGAAAGTTTCCTGTGCTATGTTAGCTTGCTAAGTGTCAAATATTCCTTGCATCTAAAAGAAAAATACTAAGGCACATGATATGCGCCATAGTATAAATGTTTTGGGATGGTATTTATAAAATCGTTTAAATATAAATTTCTACCCAAGTAAAAATTCTGAAGGGGGTTTCATTTTAAAATTTCAAAACAAGTAACTGATGGAGTTGGTCTGTGTTAAATAGTGCATGTTTGGTCAAATACTAATCTATATTTACATACACATTAAGTGCATTATGCTATAGGTCAATACTTTTTTCAATAAATCAAGGTTTTAGTAAATAAATGACTATATCTAATTCAGTTTTTTACTTAACTAATAATATTCTTCACCTTTTCTTTGTCAAATGAGATGCAGACAATAACAACAATAAATTGAAGAGAAGAAAAAATAACAGGGATAAATCCAGAAGACACTGGCCACACCACATAATAGTTTTCCTCTCAATAACAGCTACAAAGCTATGTTTCTAACCCAAGCACATTTCACTTTCTTTTAGCCTTTATGAGTTCTCACCTGGACTGAAAGAGTTCTTCCATGTATGAGATAATTTTGCACAGTATTCAGATTGGCAATTTATTTTAAGATACACTATTTTGTCTCTTATTACAAATGTGATATATATTTTGTTATACATTTAATAAATATGGACAAGAATAAAATAAAGATTACTCATTACTGTAGAAAAATCACTATGAATGTTCTCATTGTATTACTTTCTCTTATAAATACATATAATTTGTAAAAATGGCATTGTATGGTACAATCTGTTTTGTTGACTATCTTTGGCTGTTGACAATCTATTATGAAGATATTTCCAATTCAATCAACATGTTTCACCCTATGTTTGGTGTTTATTATCACAACTCTGCAACAGTCCTACTTGGGGTTAAACCATCCTTGAAGGAAGTCTGATTGTGCTTTTATCAACACCCGGGTCCTGTATTGTCTTTTACTTAATTTTATCTGGTACCTGTGCTTCCTGGACTTGAGTTCTCAGGTATCTGACCAGGAAATTTTTATTCTATCCTTTTTTGACTATTAGTTTGTTTCTGTTTGTTCTGCATTTTCCTCAGGAATATTGACCATCTGGGTGTTGGGTCTCTTTCATCACGTCATTATCACATTGTCTCAGGTCTTCCATCATTTTTGTGACCCTTTTTTCTGCATCTCAGAAAAGCCTCTCAAACATGATTCTTACATCACAGATTTGCTTTTTATCATGACTGATTCTTGCAATGCTATTGCAAACAACATTTAAAATTCTGCTGTGATATTTTCCCATTTCTTTCTTGAACTTTTCCAACCCCCTTTTTTATTGTCATATCAAAGCATTTTAATGTTTTTTCATGAAAATCATGTTTATCTTTATTTCCTTAGGAACAAAGCAGATTCTATCTAATTTTTAATTTTGTTTCTGCCTAATATATTTTTAGAAATCATGTACTTTATCTACTTTTTAAATACTTTGTCTTTTTTGTTATAGTTTTAATGTCTGCTATTACTTTTTTCTCCAATAAATCGATAACACTTCACCTTATACTTTTCTTCTAAATATTATAAATACATAGTCTTTACATCTGCTCACTCTACTGGTATTTTATGTTCAGATATGAAACCTTATGTTAAACAGGAGTCTGGGGAAAGGGAAGGGTATCTGAGATAAATATTGTCCCAGACGAGGAAATCCTTCTCTGTGTAATTTTGTCCTTCTGTTTGTTAAAACTACTTTCAGACACCAGTGATCATCAGCTAAATTTCTATGCACTCCAGCTTCCATTCTAGGTACATAGCATAGTTGGGTTGGGTTTTCTTCAAATTGCTGTTGTCATTTGTATTGGAGGAGAGTGTTGCTGTTCCAGAGAAGAGCCCTAAAGCATCACCTTAAGTTCTACCACGTCGGAAAAGGGTCCAGTATGAAACACCCTGTTAGGAGAAATTAACACCCTGCTAGAAGAAACTCAGCTCTGCAAGCTTCTCTGTGTGATCCTCCCATCAGAGAAGTTTCTGAGTGTTGTTGAATATCTATTGGTACCCACCTGGTACAGGACATGAAAAGCAAGAATTATACCTTTCATGTTTAAAATCTTACAGTTACTTTTCAAAGAATACATAAATGAGCCAATGATAGAAGAAGGTGCGATAGGACTCCTTCATATTCCATATTAAAATTAAGCCATAATTTTTTACTTTTCTTTCTCTTAAACACTTTCTTGTATAACATTTAATTTTCACCTGTAACTTCCTATAACTTTTCTTTCTTCAGAGTGACAAAATAATAAGAGCCTCCTGACCTCAATTTCTGGTCTTTTTATTCCATGCAGCATATATATCAGCACATATATATTAGCATATATATAATAGCATATATATACACACATTTGTAAGTAAATATACATATATAATAGAAACTTTACACTATATTTACTAATTGTTCACAAGAAATTTAAATTTGTGTATTTGTTTAAAATCTTATTTAATGACTGATTATAAAATATAATTAGTTTAAATCTCTATTTTTCAGTGAACATTAAATTTAATTTTTAATTTCCTGGGAACCACAGAAAATAGAAATATATTATAAATTTTTTATATTATGGTCAGTGAAAGCATACCAATAATGCAAATTAAGAAACATTCTGGGCTTCCCTGGTGGCGCAGTGGTTGAGAATCTGCCTGCCAATGCAGGGGACACGGGTTCGTGCCCTGGTCTGGGAAGATCCCACATGCCGTGGAGCAACTAGGCCCATGAGCCACAACTACTGAGCCTGCGCGTCTGGAACCTGTGCTCCGCAACAGTGAGAGGCCCGCACACTGTGATGAAGAGTGGCCCCTGCTCGCCGCAACTAGAGAAAGCCCTCGCACAGAAACGAAGACCCAACACACCCAAAAATAAATAAAAATAAATAAATTAAAAAAAAAAAACGATGACCAAGTTGGCCAGATCAACCTTAAAAAAAAAAGAAACATTCTTAGACTAAATTCTAAAATTATATATTACTGTGCAGGTTTTATTCACTGGCCTTGTACAACATAATAGACAAATTACATTATTTTTTGTAAAAAATGTGAAGTCATGAATGTCATGCCCCTTTCATTGTAATTCACCCTGATGACCCTGTGTGATGAGTCTAAAGGAACCAAGATAAAGTTTGTAAGAGGTATTAATAGTTCTGATACCTGGGGTATAATTTAAGGTTATTTACTGCATAAAAGACTAAGTGGCATGAAATTAGATAAACAAGCAACAGGATGGCAGATAACAGTCACACATGCTTGCTTACTTACTTTCTGTAATCTCGCTCAATGGCTCTCAAACTTGAGTGTGCATTAGAATCCTCTGGAGGGCTTGTTAAAATTCAGATTTCTGGCCCCATCCCCAGAGCATCTGATTCAGTAGGTCTGAGGTGGGGCCTTGGGGTTTGCAGTGCTAACATTTCCCAGGTGACGCTCATGCTGCTGGTCCCGTTCCACACTTCGATCACTACAGTTTTGGGGTATCCTGCATTAGAGGGAGTTTATTCAGAGAAGAGTTTGGGAATTAGTGTGGATGCAGAGGTAAAAGAATGTGCCAATTTCACAAGGTCAGCCCAAATGTACTTTTAGAAGAAAACTTATATTTCTTCCCCACCTCCCTTCCCTCCAGCCAAAGGCACACAAAAATGTGATTTTTCCTGATAGGCAGCGTTAGAACAGTGTTATGGAGGAGCCCGGAAAAGCAACAGTGACTTTATCCCGTAGGAACTGTGTTTTTTCCCTCTTCCCTGAGCCAGGGAGAAAACTGAAACTCTGGGAATCAACGGGCTTTTGATAAAAAGTAAAGTGCAGAAGATACAGAGGAAATAATAAAACACATATAATTGTGTCTCAACTGGAGGGAAACAAAAGAAATGGCATGTAAATAAAAGTGCCATGTGTGAATTTTTAAATATTCAAGATGATGATGGATGTGGTAAGAACTGTGCAAACCTCCTTCTTATACTATAGCGTAGGTGGTTAATGGATTCTATTATGTTAGAGCAGCGGTCCCCAACCATTTTGGCACCAGGGACCGGTTTCATGGAAGACAATTTTTCCACGGACAGGGGGAGGGGAGGGATGGTTCAAGCGGTAATGCGAGCGATGGGGAGCGATGGGGAGTAGCAGATGAAGCTCGCCCACCACTTACCCCTTGCTGGGGGACCCCTGTGTTAGAGGATGGAGCCACTAGGGAAAAAAAATAGAGAGAGGGAGAAAACGAAGGCTAGCCAACCTGTGGTTAGTGCCAATGGCCATGCAGGTAAAATCAATTTGATTATTAAAAAGTTTGGCTGGTTTCAGATCATCATGCTTTATAAGACTCTATATACTGTTTTATTTCATTATGTCTAACTCACCTAAAATGGAACAAAAAATATTATATCATAATAGGGTTTCAAAATTAAGGGATTTCAACCAACCATAGGTCTCTCCCCGCCTTTTTTTTTTTTTCTCATTAACTCTATAAATTATTTTACTTGGTAAAATAATTTTACCAAGGTAATTTTAAAATAATAAAATATGAGGTGGCGTGTTGCATTAATCCTCAGGTTTACATTCTGTTGAACATAATGAAAACTGACAAGAAAAAATTATTTAATTATGTGGAAAAAATGGGAGGAAAGTCAGCATTACTTGGCATTCTAAATGTACATTTTGGATATACCACTTTTTACTCTGTTTTATCCATTTACAGGACTGTCTCCCTAACTAAATTGTTAAAACCTAAAAAGCAGGGATCTTTGACATTCCCACCTCCTAACTGTTAGTGCTCAATATATGTTTATTGAATGAAGGGAATAAAGTGCACACGATTGGGTAATTTTAAATAGTTCTGTGTTTTACCAAGGAAGAAACTATGTAAGAGGATGCAATAGTAAACATCAAATTTTGTTATAAAAGAGAGCCTTGGTATTCTGAATTTGAGTTCAGGGGTTCTAGAAACTTAAAAAAAAAAAATACTAGATCCATTCAGGACTGATTTCAAAAGTTCTATATAGAAGCATCATTCAGATTAGGCTTGACTGGTGAGTGGGAAGATTTGTGATTCATTCAACACCTAAACCCAAATTTCTGATTGTTTTTATAAAACTGAAGTGGTTTTTAAAATTTTCCATTCTGATGAGTAGCCCCGCCTGAACACCATGGAGTGTTCTAGAATTTGTGTTTGCTGTTGGTTCCCCTCTTCACTCTTGTACATTTGTGGTTCACTCCTCTCTCCTTCAACTCTCTGCTCAAATGTTACCTCCCCAGGGTCTTTCCTAACCACCTGCCCCAAAAGCTCCTTGCTCCTTGATTCTCCACCCCTATCCTCCTCTTCTTTTATAGACTATCACCCTGGGTAAATACTTACCCTGTAGTAAAAGTCAAAATATTTAACTAACAGGGATGCACAGAGATGCTGATACCATCAGAGTGGATGCTTGCCAGGCTCTTACAGGGCGGGACATTAATCCTTTAGTGCTGAGATCAAGAGGAAGCCTGGGGGTTCTCTAGGACGCCAGGATGAAGGAGGGGCACTTGAGGAACTACTTACCATGTAGCACAAAATCTTTCAGTATTTTCACAATCTGTGCAGCCATACCAGCCCACCCCAGCAGAATATCAGCCTGGTGTTTTTGACATTTTTGTTCATACTTTTGAATCTGGATCCTCTGCTTCCAGAATATAAGCTCTATAAGATTAGGGCTTCTGTTTTGTTCCCTAATATATCCTCAGGGCCCAGAACAGTGTCTTCCATATAGTAGATACACAATAAATATTTGTTGAATGAATGAATATATGAATGATATGTAACACTTTTTCATGATACAAGGGAAAACTTTCAGAATTTATTATTTCTTTCCTAAATATTACAGAAATATACTTCATAATATGTATTTGTAGTAGCTCAATATTATTTCCTAATCCTTGAGAATAACATTTTCTATTTTAATAGTATAATGGATTCTTGATTCTATATGTGCAGATGACTGTGCAGCTGAATTCAGAAAGAAGTGATAGCCAAATACTTTTAACACAGCACTCCATTATTAAAATGTTTTGAGCCTACAATATATGCATACATATTTATCTTGAAATAATAGATATGTTCTACTAATTATTATATGCATAAAACACATGCAAAATAGAAATATTAAAATATAAGGTAAAGATAAATTAAGCAATATTCAACATATTTTATTTATTAGTGTTCCAAATTTTTTCATACTATAACATTGTTAATTGATACCTAATAATAGTGGCTTTTAGTGCCAGCAATATTATTTACTCTATCACATTTTTCTGGAAAATATTGCTATAATACTTTGTGACACAGTTGGACAAAATTTCTCGTTGGAAGTTAATTTATTTGATTTTCATGGCTCTCATAGCTGAAAATGATAACCTTACAATGACACAAATATCCAGATGCAAAAAGAAGTCATCAGCTACACTTATCAAATCATAATATTTATTTTTAAATTTCATCTATCTGAGCGATTATGGAAAGGATTTTGTTGAAATTCAGCTTGTCGAAGTCTATCTTTCCGAATGTCCACCAATTGTTTATTCAAACTTTGAAGGAGTTAAATGGTTATATTTTTAACAAATGGGTTTAAACTCTCCTAAACCCCTCATTTGGAATATCTTAAAACAAATTTAAATATCTGCTTTTAGTGGCTTCATATTGATAAGTACATAGATTACCCTCTTAGGTAAATTTTGGAAAGTGGTAACCTAACTCCAAACATCTCCAAACAACTTTTTTCAAAGTGCTCTCTTCATAGCATGGATATTTTTAAAAAATTATTACATTCTTATAATTTTAAAACATTGCTTTTATCTTGAAGGGACAAATTAAGTGTGCTAATTTTTCTCTAAAATATCTTCTGGACACCATCTGGTGGGATTCAGAACATACTACCCCAAAATAAGGCACCTTGGCATATTAAATATCTTAAGCTGAAGGAATTTTAAAAAAAACACAGCAGAAACAGGAAGGTCACTCTGACCTCCCCCTACCCTTGCCCTTCCTCCCTGAAACAGGTCCTAAAACTCCAATGTGAAAGTTCCCCCCTTTGAACCAGGAGGAGGGAAGACATTCGTATCACCAGAGATGGAGAATTCGGGACCAAGAACTTTGTACAAACAAACCTTATTAAAATAACCCTTATCTTCCCAGTCACTTCTTCACCATTTACTACTCCTAGCCCTAAACCTTTGTCTTATCAGTTCTTCACAAATTAATTGTTTCTTTGTTTGAAAGTTATAAAAGCTTCCTGCTCTGGTCACTTCTTTGGGTCTTCATTCTCTTGTGAAGACTCCCACGTACATGTAAAAGTTGAATAATATGTATGCTTTTCTCCTGTTAATCTGTCTTTCTTGGTTTAATTTTCAGACCCCGCCAGAGACCTAAGAGGGTGGATGAAAATTGTTTTTCCTCCCCTACAGATGTTCCTAACCATTACTAAATTTGAAATATTGCCTTATATAACTTTACATAATGCTCCTTATCATATTACAAAGTGTTGTAAAGATGCCGTGATTTAGGTTCACAGAATGATAAATCTACATAAATTGGCATATGTAAACTGCAGTGTGACATATGGCACTGGAGCGGAATGGCTGAGAAAGTGGGTGCTGCCAAAACCCTCACGTTCCTCCAAGCCCTCCCTTCCCAGAGCCCTCCTTATCACTGGAGGTGATAAGTCACTCTGACAAATGGACCCATTAATTAGACTAGAATGAAGCTTAATTACTTCTGCATGTTCAGAAAAAAATTAGAAATGGAATTTCTAATACTTACTTCCCATACCCCAAAAGAACAGTTTGCATCCACTTCTGTGAGTGTACACCCCACTTTGGAGACAGCCACCTGGAGTCTCAAGATACAACTGCCATTTACCACTACTAAATATTTTGACTTGGTGAAAATTCTCATTAAAAACAGATTCTCTTTTCTTTGTAAATTAAATCCACTTGATAAAATTAAACACCCAGTTTTCTTTTCTCTTTAAAATGTTATTTAGACAATCCTCCTTTACATAAGGAAAAAAAAAGATTCAGATCTATGTTTTAGTTTTTATAAGAGATTGATATATAATTACTAATCAGCTTCATTAGCTCTAGGCTGATTGTTTGGGTCTTCATATTAAAAAAAAATAGCTTCAGAGAATTCAGAGAAGATTAGATTAGACGGAGATTAGAAATTGATAGATGTACTAACGTCAACTCTTATATCCTAGTCTTCCAATATCTCTTCATTTCACTAAGCTTTAAAAATTCAGTGTTATCATACAAGATAGCAGTAGGAAAGTCTAAATATAGATTCCACCTGTTTCTTTTGTTATATTTGGCCTCCACTGCTTCAATATTTTCAAGTCAGTTCTGTTCTCTTTTTTTTTTGGAAGAGACTTGATTTTTTTTTAATCCATGTATTTCATCTATTTTAAACATCCTGGTAACTTTCACATTTTATTAAGGATGTATAAGATTGTAGGTACAAAAATATCTCCAGTTGTGACCAGGTAGGGTGCTTTTCTCTCCTCCTTTAGGGTTTCCAAAGGAATGAGAAAAGGAAGCTGTTTAATTGACAGCTCACTGTAAGGCTCCAAACTGATGGAATAATTTGAAGGCAGATTAGCATTACAGATTGTTTATTAACATACTGGCAAAGGGATGGTGACAGCGGGACTGCTTGGCTCTGTGTAAATTGGATCTTCCTGCAAAAAAAATTTTCTGTGAAACTGGAGGTGGGAGTGGGTTAGGGAGGGACCAAGGCAAACCCCTTCTGCAGTTGAAAGCTCATCGTGGTGTCTTTATTTATGATCTTTAGCAAGCGAGGCTGAACCGCTTCTCAGGAACTCAATCAAACTCACATTTTTCCCTTGACTATTTACATAACACACGCCTATAAGGAATAAAAATCTCTTGGAAAAAAGTATTTTTGTTTTCATCAGTAAGTGTACACACGCACACACTTGTGTGCACATGCCTGTGTGGGAGGGATGTTTATGCATTTAGCAGATAACTTATTTTTCTAATGTGGTTTAGAGAATCCAAGCCAAGTCAAGCACAGGGTTAGCAAATAAATCTTCCACCACCTAAGAAGACAGTGTAGGAGGATGAAAGCTGCACATTACACTAGTTGAGTTTGGTTTTGGTTTTACTATTTTAGGATTCTAGTTTATCCATGCACTACCCTGGGCTTGCCTTGGTCTGGCCTCTTGAGTGCCACCGACTATTTAAAACTGTTTGAGGTAACAATGACAAGCCAGAAAGATTGAGTGTTTTTCAAATCTGTGATTAGAATTTTGCAAGCTTTTATACCATTTTCCCTTAATACCTGAACCCCAAAAGTAGGGTACACCAAAAGCCATGGGCCAGCAAGGAAGAAATTCCCAGAGAGTTGTATCATGCTGCTTATATTTCATGCTTACATACTGATAGAATTCAAACTCACTTTGAACTTTACCAGTTACCCAAGTATAGGACCAACTTTTCATGTTGGCTCAATTTCTTATATTTATTTGACCTATCGCCTAAAAATCAGCTGCAGATACTTGTCTAGGGAAGTGGCATAGCATTAGCATAACTGCTGGAAAAGATGGGCTCTGTTCTATTTTAGCCAAAGGGTTAGGCCTTATCTGTAATGGGAGTCTAGGAGGGAAGCTCAAATATATGGGGGGAATTAAAAAGTAATTAAAAAGGAGACTGTACTGGGGTTAACAGATTAGAGTTAGGGAAGATATTTTGATTCAGCCTAGGAAACTAAGGCCGGACTCACGTGCTCTATCCAGTATCGTGTCTTGTTGTAGGTGCTACGCAGAGAATCTGAAAAGAATCCATAAAGACTGTGGTAGAGAGATTAAATGAGGCACAAACTAATTTGGGGAACTCTACTTTTATCCTGCAGGGCTTCTCTTTTCACAGTCTACCATGTTCCAAGGAGATCCAGGGCAGGACCTTAGAAAGACTAAGATGGCCTTAAAAGTGCCAGGTTAGGCCTTATAACAAACTATATTAACTTCATTAATTTGTCTAAACTCTCTGTTCCTTAGTACTGATTCCTGCTTTTAAAATAGAGTGTTAATTGCTTTTAGATCATAGAGGTACACCTCTGAGATAAAATAAAAGATGTGGCGGAACTTGAGACATAAAATTACTGTGTTCATTAAAAGTGTACAGAAACTTCCAAGAACCTGAACACTTGAAGAAAAGACATAGGAATAAATTTTTAGAACTTCTTTATTCTCTTAAATAGTTTTGAAATGTCTGTGCTTAAAATGAAGCATATTACTTCTCAGATCTTCATTAAGTACCTTCTTGAGTCTTTTTAAATTGAGGCATATTAAATTTTTACAAAATTTTAATGAAATTTCTCAGCATATTAAAAAGAACACTCAGAAAGGTGGGGAAGAAGCTTTCAGAAGCAGACACGATGGCAGAAGACGTAACGGTTCCTCAAAAGAAAAATATAATTAAAAACTAAAAAATAAACATGGAAAAGTACTACAAAAGTAGCAGTGTTCAAAATATTGACAAGGAATCATTAAAAATATTTAAATTCTATGTAACATTCTTGTTTTTAAAACAGAAATGTGTAACTTTATATTTGCTTTAAAAATAATTAAAACACCACTTTAAAATGGCATTTGAATCTTTGATTATTTTTTATCTTCTGAGAGACTCAGGTATGTTGACCTCAATTCCTAATGGTCATATGATTAATGAAATATCATGGAAATGTTAAAATTTTCAACTCTCCAAATAAATCTAATGCATTGGATTATCTATGACAAATTCTTAATTATGGATCGGGCTTTATATTAACATCTAGAATTGTTATAACCTCCTCTTCCTCTTATTCAGTAAAATGTGTTCAGAAATATAAACTTATCTTAATATTAATCGAACAAATATAATTGAAGGAAGTCATCTGCCTATGCAAATATATGACTTATTTCTCTCTTTAAGTGACTGAAAACTGACTTTACCAATAATGAAAGCAACGTTCCATATATGCAACATCCTAAAGCTGGAGTGTCTTAATTAGCAGACAAATAACCTTCAAACCATTAGTCCTAAGTCACCCTCATATTCTCCTTCAGTCCTCAGCACATGGACTCGGTTACCTCCCAAAGGAGTGGTCAAGACAGGATCCTTCAGAACCCAGAGATGATAAGGCTTCTATATCATCTACCTGGAGGGCTGAACATTCTCCTCTGTTACCTGTGGCACCAGGAACCATCATACATTATGACAGTAGCCATAGGTTAAACTTCACAAAACTGCCAAACTAAGCAATGCACTAGTAGCTTACTGTCACAGCTCTAGAAATGATCTACTTTGGGTCTGCCAGACTCCAAAGGCTGTGTTTTTTCTATTTTTTAAATATAGGATTTTTCCTGGTGAAACTGTAGCAGACCCAGTGTATTTAATGCAGGGAAGAGAAGAGTCAGACCCAAAAATACCTTTCTTTATGTGAACATCCCAGTGGGGTGAAGGTGGCGATGGGAAATGTTGTTAGGAGAAAAACCAGGTATAGGAATAATGATTAATTTTAAGGAAATAGAAATAAAGAAATATAAAAATGAGAAACCTCATTACTTTCTCTGCTATTTTTCTCACAGAATGACTGCATGTAAGATGAAGTGTAAGTAATCTTGGACTATCTCTAAAGAAAAACTGTAAGTACAATTTATGATGAAATGGACAGAACTTAATCTTAATTTTCTCAGAAAAATTATATGAAGTCTAGTAAAGTTAAAATTGACTTATTCTAATAAACATAATTTATATTGACTCTGTATTTCATATACATATGTCTCATAGTTTGTGTTTAAATTACAATTTAGCAATAATTACTATAAAAATCATAGCAAGGATTTATTGAATAGTAACTATGCTAGACATTGTTTTAAGAACTTTACATGATTTTTCATTTAATATTGGTGATATCATATGAAGTAGATAATTTGTTTCCTATCTTTTTTACATGTGATGAAGATGAGATGCACAATATATGAGCAATTTACCTAGATTCTCCACAGATCTTATGGGGCATATCCAGAATTTGAACCTAAGTCTGTCAGATTTCAGAACCTACACTCTTTATATAAATTTTTTTTGTAAATGTCATTTTCTATACATGAATGAAGTCCTATTCTACAACATTCAAATATGAGTTAAGAATGTAAAACCATGGAGATGGTAGGTACTCAAAAAATAGTTGTGGAATAATTGAACAAATGTTTGAATGAATGGTGGTATTAAACTTTAAAAAATATATAACTTGATAAAGAGAAATACAATAACGCTCATATGAATAACAATAGAATGTATACACCCTTAAAGTTTCCAAACTACTTATTATACATTTGATCTCCTTTGTTCATGGCAGCATCCCTGTGAGGGGACATTTGTATTCTCATTACAAGCGTAATGGTGAAAAAAACTAAAGCTCAATTTTATTACTTTGTCTGAGTTAATACAATATTGGGTGGCAGAGTCTAAACTTGGAGTCAGGGTCCTACAACTACACATCCAATCCTATTTCAGCACACGTGTTAGCCTTGGGAATCAATCACACCAAATTTATTACCTTCTTCTTTCCTGACTTCTGTTTTGCCCCAAAAATATATATTCTAGAAGCAAAAATTCTTTTTACCTCCTGTTGGAATTTTATATGATCACGTTTATTTTATAGCCTGAGTCATTATATCGTTGTTCTGTGAATCCTTCTCCACTGCTCAGAAACCCAAAGCTATTCTGGGACTAAGTTCCTGCCCTATATTTAAGACATTCCTTTGAAAATTAGATGAGTGGTAACCTTATTAATATTTCATATTCTCAATCCTGCTTGAATTGATAATGTTGCAGTAATTTTAGTGTGAAATAATGTAACATAATATGCACAGAGAGTAAGTAGTCCTGTCAGAGAATTAATAAAACTTAGTTGTGAGAGGAAAAAAAAAATCTCATTGTTTTAGCCCCAATTCAGGAGGATTTAGCTTTTCTCCCCACCCTATGCAAGCTGCCACATTACTAAATAAAGTATCTTTATGTGCTGGAGTGTAAAGAAAAGCTAGCATCACTGTTCTCCGTAGCTGAATATAGAACTGTTGTGCCCTATATATACCCACAGAAGTGCAATGGGATCCATAAACCACTTTAGAGTTAGCAGGGATCCGAGAAATGGGCTGTCTCAGCAGGATGGCCAGCTGCCCTTCCAATGTGGTTCCATTGAAGGGCAAGCACATACATGCATATATTATTTAAGATAAACACCAATGCCCTGGGGTCTATAGATGATCAAGATGCTAATTTGCAGTGAACAGAGGGGCAGAGCTCTCTTCTGTCCTGAAGTGGTATCTAGTATGCAAACTTGGTCTCATCCATTCTTTCTACTCATCCAGTGCTATGTCCTGCTCTTGTGAGCTCATTTAAGCCAGCAGAGAGGTAGCCCCTTGTATTCTCCTCCCATCTCTCACCTTCCTGACTTTCTACCTCCCTGCCTCCTATTCCTTTACTAGATACCGACTTCTGAACCAGCCAGATCCCTCTTGAATGCACCCTTTGCATTATCTTATCTGGCATACTGACCTTAAACTTTGTTTTATTCTTACCTCTGGACAGTTTTTTAATTTTTGTGTTATTTTTTAGCTTTTGGCAAAATTCACTCTGTTGAGCCTGTCCACTCAAAATAATTCCTCCTGTATAGCTAGCTTCTAACATCCGCCAGGAGAAAGAGTGGTATCCTCCAGTTAAAAAGCAAGATGACTCTTTTTAAAGATTAGAAAAAAATGTTTGTTTTTTATTTCAAGTCCTCAGAAAGCATGGAGGAATTTAACATTTGCAGGTAACTTATTACTTCTATGAAATTATCATGGCTAGTAGAAAATACTAATTTTTTTCCTAGGAAGTCCCATACATTACAAAAAAAAAACTGGCAAACTTGAAGACAAGTTACTACTAATGTGTAGGTAAATTTATATACAAAGTGATTAAGAAAGTTAAAAAGAAGAACCACAAATTACTGTTTCTTCAGCCATCTAAATTTACAGATTCCTTTTCTTTTTTTCGCTGCTTTGGGTCTTCGTTGCTTCATGCAGGCTTTCTCTAGTTGCAACAAGCGGGGGCTACTCTTGGTTACGGTGTGCCAGCTTCTCATTGTTGTGGCTTCTCTTATTGTGGAGCATGGGATCTAGGCACATGGGCTTCAGTAGTTGCAGCATGCAGGCTCAGTAGTGTTGGCACACCTGCCCTAGAGTGCACAGGCTTCAGTAGTTGCAGTGCATGGGCTCAGTAGTTGTGGCTTGTGGGTTCTAGAGCACTGGCTCAGTAGTTGTGGAGCACGGGCTTAGTTGCTCCATGGCATGTGGGATCTTCCCGGACCAGGGATTGAATCCATGTCCCCTGCATTGGCAGGTGGATTCTTAACGACTGTGCCACCAGGGAAGTCCCTAAATTTACAGATCCTTATTTTCACATAGTATCTCAGAATCTGTTTAGAAAGATACCAATTGATTCATTCAAATGGTCCAAACATAGCCCAAGGTATACATTTAGTCCAAAGTATACATGGTTCAAGCTCAAAATTTCTTTTCTGTTTCCATGTTTTAAAGAAATAATAGTCATTAAGAGTGAGTTTTAAATCCTTTTAAAATAAAATAATTTATTTTGCCTTGAACATGTTCTGTTATCACTGGTGTTTTATTTTTTTCAGTGTTCATTTTTTCCATTCATTCTTTAGTTTATATATTCTTTTGAATTTAAAAGTTTATCACATATTTCTAAGAGTAATATTGTTTGTGTTCAGTTCTGTTATCATACTTGCTATTTTCTAAATATGAAATTTTGCATGTTACATAACACTCCATACATTTCTCCCTTAATCCATAGTTGAGCCTTCACAATGTTTTGCATGTCAGAAGAGAGAGGAGTCAGGAGAGGCTAAGAGGCACTTTGATAAACTGTTTAACACAGAGAACTAGGCAGCAGCTGTGAGTCTCAATGAAGCAGTGAGTGGAAAACCAGTATTACCTGACCTTCAGCGATCTCCAAGGCTGATATACTGCATGGCTACAGGATTCTTTGACAGAACAAGTGTATTAGATGTATTCCAGTGTCCTCCTTAAGCTACCCAATTAGGGTTATTAATTTGTTAAATTATTTTAAGGACTTAATTTTGATGTCTCATCTTGGAAGAGTCCATTTCTATTCTCTAATCCCTGGCAAGGTCTTCTGAATATCTGCGATTGTCTAAGGTTCAGCTTATAACTTGTCAAGCAGACAAATGATGTCCTAAAAACTTGAAAGAACTAATACGCTTTCTCAAGTTTCTCCCATTACTAGGTGTGGCGTAGTTACTGAGGGGAGCAAAGGCCAAACAGAGAAGCATGGTGTGACAAAGATGGTTTTCCACCTATTAAATTGCATAATGTTTCCATTGTTGAGTTTAATCAGTTGGTAAAAATAAACTGTAAACCTTCATTCCTCATAACCAGGGGAACATTTCCTTGGAACTTTTCTCCATCTAATTCACGGATTTTAAAAAACACCTCAAACAACAGAATACACTTTCTTCTCAAGTGCTCATGGAACATTCTCCAGGATAGATCATATCTTGGGTCACAAATCAAACCTTGGTAAATTTAAGAAAATTGAAATCGTATCAAGTATCTTTTCCAACCACAACGCTATGAGACTAGATATCAATTACAGGAAAAAATCTGTAAAAAATACAAACACATGGAAGCTAAACAATACACTACTAAATAACCAAGACATCACTGAAGAAATCAAAGAGGAAATCAAAAAATACCTAGAAACAAATGACAATGAAAACACGATGACCCAAAACCTATGGGATGCAGCAAAAACAGTTCTAAGAGGGAAGTTTATAGCAATAAAATCCTACCTCAAGAAACAAGAAACATCCTAAATAAACAACCTAACCTTACACCTAAAGCAATTAGAGAAAGAAGAACAAAAAACCCCCAAAGTTAGCAGAAGGAAAGAAATCATAAAGATCAGATCAGAAATAAATGAAAAAGAAATGAAGGAAACAGTACCAAAGATCAATAAAACTAAAAGCTGGTTCTTTGAGAAGATAAACAAAATTGATAAACCATTAGCCAAACTCATCAAGAAAAAAAGGGAAAAGACTCAGATCAATAGAATTAGAAATGAAAAAGGAGAAGTAACAACTGACACTGCAGAAATACAAAGGATCATGAGAGATTACGACAAGCAACTATATGCCAATAAAATGGACAACCTGGAAGAAATGGACAAGTTCCTGGCAAAGCACAGCCTTCTGAGATCGAACTAGGAAGAAATAGAAAATATAAATAGACCGATCACAAGCACTGAAATTGAAACTGTGATTAAAAATCTCCCAACAAACAAAAGCCCAGGACCAGATGGCTTCAAAGGCGAATTCTATCAAACACTTAGAGAAGAGCTAACACCTATCCTTCTCAAACTCTTCCCAAATATAGCAGAGGGAGGAACACTCTCCAACTCATTCTACAAGGCCACCATCACCCTGATACCAAAACCAGAAAAAGATGTCACAAACAAAGAAAATGACAGGCCTATATCACTGATGAACATAGATGCAAAAATCCTCAACAAAATACTAACAAACAGAATCCAACAGCATATTAAAAGGATCATACACCATGATCAAGTGGGGTTTATCCCAGGAATGCAAGGATTCTTCAATATATGCAAATCAATCAATGTGATACACCATATTAACAAACCTAAGGATAAAAACCATATGATCATCTCAATAGATGCAGAAAAATCTTTCAACAAAATTCAACACCAATTCATGATAAAAACTCTCCAGAAAGTAGGAATATAGGGAGCCTACCTCAACATAATAAAGACCATAATTGACAAACCAACAGTCAACATCATGCTCAGTGTTGAAAAACTGAAACCATTTCCTGTAAGATCAGGAATAAGACAAGGTTGTCCACTTTCACCACTATTATTCAACATAGTTTTGGAAGTTTTAGCTACAGCAATCAGAGAAGAAAAAGAAATAAAAGGAATTCAAATCGGAAAAAAAGAAGTAAAGCTGTCACTGTTTGCACATGATGTGATACTATACATAGAGAATCCTAAAGATGCTACCAGAAAACTACTAGAGCTAATCAATGAATCTGGTAAAGTAGCAGGCTACAAAATTAATGCACAGAAATCTCTTGCATTCCTATACATTAATGATGAAAAATCTGAAAGAGAAATTAAGGAAACACTCCCATTTACCCCTGCAACAAAAAGAATAAAATGCCTAGGAATAACCTACTTAAGGAGACAAAAGACCTGTATGCAGAAAACTATAAGACACTGATGAAAGAAATTAAAGATGATACAAATAGATGGAGAGATATAACATGTTCTTGGATTGGAAGAATCAACATTGTGAAAATGACTACACTACCCAAAGCAATCTACAGATTCAGTGTAATCCCTATCAAACTACCAATGGCATTTTTCACAGAACTAGAACAAAAAATTTCACAATTTTTATGGAAACACAAAAGACCCTGAGTAGCCAAAGCAAACTTGAGAAAGAAAAATGGAGCTGAAGGAATCAGGCTTCTGGACTTCAGACTATACTACAAAGCTACAGTAATCAAGACAGTATGGTACTGGCACAAAACCAGAAATATAGATCAATAGAACAAGATAGAAAGCCCAGAGATAAACCCACGTGCATGTGGTCACCTTATTTTTGATAAACGAGGCAAGAATATACAATGGAGAAAAGACAGCCTCTTCAATAAGTGGTGCTCGGAAAACTGGACAGGTACACGTAACAGAATGAAATTAGAACACTCCCTAACACCATACATGAAAATAAACTCAAAATGGATTAAAGACCTAAATGTAAGGCCAGACACTATAAAACTCTTAGAGGAAAACATAGGCAGAGCACTCTATGACGTAAATCACAGCAAGATATTTTTTGACCCACCTCCTAGAGAAATGGAAACATAAACAAAAATAAACAAATGGTACCTAATGAAACTTAAAAGCTTTTGCACAGCAAAGGAAACCATAAACAAGATGAAAAGACAACCCTCAGAATGGGAGAATATTTGCAAATGAAACAACTGACAAAGGATTAATCTCCAAAATTTACAAGCAGCTCATGCAGCTCAATATCAAGAAAACAAACGACCCAATCTAAAAATGGGCAGAAGACTTAAATAGACATTTCTCCAAAGAAGATACACAGATTGCCAACAAACACATGAAAGCATGCTGAACATCACTAATCTTTAGAGAAATGCAAATCAAAACTATAATGAGGAATCACCTCACACCGGTCAGAATGGCCATCATCAAAAAATCTACAAACAATAAATGCTGGGGAGGGTGTGGAGAAAAGGGAACCCTCTTGCACTGTTGGTGGGAATGTAAATTGATACAGCCACTATGGAGAACAGTATAGAGGTTCCTCAGAAAACTAAAAATAGAACTACCATACAATCCAGCAATCCCACTACTGGTCATATACCCTGAGAAAACCATAATTCAAAAAGTCATGTACCACAATGTTCATTGCAGCTCTATTTACAATAACCAGGACATGGAAGCAACTTAAGTGTCCATTGACAGCTGAATGGATAAAGAAGATGTGGCACATATATACAATGGAATATTACTCAGCCATAAAAAGAAATGAAACTGAGTTATTTGTAGTGAGGTGGATGGACCTAGAGTTTGTCATACAGAGTGAAGTAAGTCAGAAAGAGAAAAACAAATACTGTATGCTAACACATATATATGGAATCTAAAAAAAAAACACAAAAGGTTCTGAAAAACCTAGGGGCAGGATAGGAATAAAGATGCAGATGTAGAGAATGGACTTGAGGACATGGGGAAGGGTAAGGGTAAGCTGGGACAAAGAGAGTGGCATGGACATATATACAGTACCAAATATATTATAGATAGCTAGTGGGAAGCAGCCACATAGCACAGGGAGATCAGCTCGGTGCTTTGTGTCCCCCTAGAGGGGTGGGGTAGGGAGGGTAGGAGGGAGACGCAAGAGGGAGGAGATATGGGGATATATGTATATGTATAGCTGATTCACTTTGTTATAAAGCAGAAAGTAACACACCATTGTAAAGCAATTATACTGCAATAAAGATGTTAAAAAATAAAAATTTTTAAAAAAATTAAAAAGCACCTCTTTGGCTGAAATTCTGTCAAAGGTCCATGTGTTCATGTGGGACTTTTTAGTGCAATTTGCCCCAAGTTTCCCTTTTTTAAGGCACATCATAGGAGTATATCCCTGGCTTTCTTGTCGGTGATGCACTGTGTGCCTGGATCTGGCCAATGAGTTCTAAATTTAATTCCTAGTGTGACACTCTCCAAATTTCTTTTTTCTTTCTTGCGAGGACCCAGAAAAGTTTCAGATAGTGGCTTTTCCATCAGCCAGGGTCCTCCACTAAGGGAATACTGAACAGAGATCCCTAGTCAACTTTTGAAGACACGTATCATGAGCCATAAACTTTCGTTGTGTCCAGACACTGAAAATTGGGTTTGTGGTTACTGGAGCATGATCTCATCCATCCTAACTGATGCCCCGTGTAATTGGAACATTTCAATACTTTTAAAAAGTTGCAATTTTATCCTTTAAAATACTTTAATAGGGCAACATTGCTCATTTTCTAATATCTGAGTTCTGTAAAGATAGTTTCTATTGTTAAATGTTTTTCTAGTCATAGATGAAAGATCTTGAGTTGAAAGGATATGTAGAGTTTATCCTGAACTTCGACAAGGCGCAATGACATTAAACATCAATCACATGGTAATTTGCAGTTATCATTGGGCTGTCATTGTGTCTTTAATAAAGGCAAAAACTTCAAATACATGTGAGAAATCATTTTTGCATTCTAATACTACTGCGCTTGCATGCTCAAAAACAAACTTGGGAGTCGATAAATTCCACTGGGCAATTGTCATTAAAATACATGAGTACATGCTTCTGGTTCAGGATTTTGACACAAGTTAACTTGTTTTTCTGTGTATCACTATGTTTCAGAGCACGTTAAATATAGTTTAATGCCTGCATGAGACTCAGAGAACATAGACATTCTGATCAGGCAGCTACGAATCATTCTGCAGTTTCACCTGGACACTTGATTTCACTGATGATGAAAATCACTCACTGAGATCTCATTTCCTTTCTGTGTAGGGAAGAATGAAGTCCCTGGCAAATGCCTTTCTCTATTATGTCTGAAAGCTCCCCAGTTATACCTCTATTTTAAAATCTTATCCACCTCATCTTCAATCTATTGTGTTTTGGGTTGAAGAAATATATCAAAACAATTTCCATCATACTCTAAATTTGATGACTTAAAGTCCAATCTTGAAACTTTATCTTTTGAAAGATATTGTGCACTGTGAATCACACTTCTCTCCAGAACCTAAGTTACGACACTGGTTCTGTTAATGCTCGCTTTCTAGAATCAAGTGATATTCAAATATCTTTCTCTCGTTAGACATTTAATGGCTTCTTATTCAATTTACAGTGGGGACAAAGAGGTAGAAAAAAATGAAAGAATTGAAGATAAAAATCATCAGGTCTCATGACAAAAGAAATCAGTTATAATTTGATGGGAGAAAAGCTGAACTATAAGGTTAAAGAGGGCAAGACATAATCACACACTGAAAAGCAAAGAGTGAGAATCCTGTGGGTTAAATTAATATTTAGAAATCCAACACACAAATGGGTGTGGTATAGTAGCTGTAAAAGATTTTTTTAAAAATTTCACCATCTGAACATTAATTTTCTGAGGCCTTCTGAAGAACTAGATAGACGCCAGGCACAACGAGGCCTTGTGAGGTGCTGATTCATACACGTCAATCAGCGTATTGTTACAATTAATTTTTTTTTTTGAGAGTAAAGGAAAAAAAGTATCAAGATAAGGCTCTGACATTTCACTTTTCATGTAAGAAAAAGGAGTGTATATATTATCTTCATTTCATCTGATTTTATAAAAGTCAGGTTGTAATTTTTTATTGGTGCACAGTGATGGGAAAGGCAGATTAGGGGCAAGTTATGTGCTTTGTAAAAAGAATTTCAGAAAGAGAAGGCATTGATTTATGGGAGACTGAGACTATAAAGATAATATTTTGAAATTTCCTTCTATGCAAAGGCAAAATCCTGGTAGGTCTTCTTGTTTCTGTGGCTACAGAGCTCTGCTCTGTAACTCACAAGAAGTTGCTATCATCCTAGGCAAGGCTTCTTTATGGCAAATCAAACAGAGTAAAATTCATCATGATAGAGATGGCAGGGCATGATACAGATAGCAGGGTTGTGACTCATTTGCATCCACTAGGCAATTTTAAAGTGAGAGCCACTAGGATTCATGGACGACATGTGATTTTTAAGGTCTCTGCAGCAGAAGTGTGGCTGGCATTTCCTTTAAGGCATCCCTGATCATATCTATCACTCACATCTTAAGATGTCCCCTTAAGATGTGATCTAAGAGTTATAATGAATGAATCCTGAGCTACTAAATGGATCTGGACCTATTGAACGTGGTGACTGTGATAAGTTGTCGTACTGTTGCCATAATTAGTGTTCTCCTGCCCTATGTGCACTTCTCTGCAGGACACCAGGTCTTTCTACTCTATTGAAATCAGACATTGCCATACTACTTGTTGGAGCCAATGGACCATGAATTCTAATGAAGTGGCTCATTGTCAATGCCCTGGAGTGAAGAAAACATGAATCAGAGACTCAGCCAACCGAAGGTGATTGAGAAATAAATGTCTTATTATTATTATTATTATTGTAAACCACTGATAGCTGGGACTTATAAAAAAGAAGGAAACCTTGCCATTTGTTACAACATGGATGGACCTTAAGGACATTATGCCCAAGTGAAATAAATCAGACAGAGAAAGACAAATACCATACGATTTTGCTTATATGTGAAATCTGAAAGCAAAGCAAAACGAAACACCTCATAGAGAACAGATTAGTGGTTGCCAGGGGTGGGGTATGGGGGGACAAAATGGGTAAAGGTGGTCAAAATGTACAAACTTTCAGTTATTAAAAAGAAGTCCTGGGTTGTCATGTAATGTGATTATAGTTAGTAATACTGTATTGTATATTTGAAAGCTGTTAAGAGAGTAATATTACAAGATGTAATCATAAGAAAAAACCTGTAACTAAGTGTGGTATTGGATGTTAACTAGACATTGTCATGGTCATTGAACAATATATACAAATATCAAATTATTATGTTGTATAAGTGAAACTAACACAATCTTCTATGTCAATTACATCTCAATTTTTTAAAAAATTTCTTTTTGCCATAAAAGTAAAGGTCTTTTTTTAGGGCACAGATGGATCCCACAGGATACTTATGTGACTTCAGGTGTGTGGGAGAGTAGGTGCGGATCCTGATGAAGGGCAGGGAGAGGAGAGGAGGCTGAGATGGGCTGAATGTCAAGGGCGACTCAGGGAATGGCCTAATCGTGCAGGAGGCACTGCCCCTGAGATCACTCTTCCTAGAGGAAATGATCTCGTGGGATCTCGGGAGATCTATGGGGGCCTGGCAGGTGAGTCTTGGTCTGAGAAATACCTGGGTGCCCTAGGTGCCAGAGGCCCCCGTCCCAGACTCCTCCATAAATAGTCTGTCTCACACCACCTGTCAGGCAAACTCCAATGCTTGTAGACGACTCACTCCATTTACACCCCGGAATTCAGAGTCACAGTGCCAGGAAGGGATGTCAAGCCAAACAGAGGAGTACACAGCACATTCCCTGGGCTGCAAATCTGGAGCATTATGGGAGCCCAAGGAGCCCAGGCAGTCACGTGGGCTTCCAGCTAGGAACCCAGGGGCCCCAATCCAACTTCTGCTAAAGTCCAAGGTCATAGCAACCCAAATGTGCCACCCTACTGCACATCCTTGGGGTCAGTTATTCCTCTCAGCAGCTGCCAGGAATTTATAACTGCAGCATCCCTCCATACCTAGCCTGCAAAATACAGAAATCAATGATAGAAGTGGGATTGCAACAACCAAATCCACACTGTGAGGCATTGGCTTTGGAAACTGGGTTATAGGCAGTGAAAAAAAATTATATGAAGCTGGATAAAAGGCTATTGATGTTACACTATGGGAAAACATCTTGGAAAAACCTATTGTTTACAATGAAGTAAAAGGTAGATAATGTCCCTAATGAACTTATTACTTTAGATTTAAAAGAAAAAAAAAAGGTAGGAAAAGACACTGCTTGTAACATGAGTTAGTTTTTATTGAACTTTTTTTTTCTAAAAAGGTAATGCAACAAAGAGGTGGTCTCAGAAAACAAACAAAAAAGAAGATTGGCCCATTTACAAGCAGGGATAAAAGAGCACTTTGACAGCTCAGAAAATCAGGGACTTGTAGGCTTGAATGATGCTATTGATTCTCATTAAATCAGTACAAGATAAAACTGAGGGGCCTTTTGAGTGACAGCCTCAGACAAGGGCAAAATCAAGACTTTGCCCATTGCACCCTCAGCTAAAACTCATGAATGAGTTTCATGGAATCCAGGAAAACCTGTCAGGTGGCTCAAGAAACAGTGGCTCAGGGAAAAGTGGTTAGTGGTGTGACTCTCCCACAGAAACCTGACAGGTTCAAGGTATCCACGATGAAATCTATAGAAAGGGGCATATGAGTGTTCACATGTGGAAGAAATGACAAGAATCAAATAGTAAATAACCAACTATACTGGATATTTTATGTATTACAGTCTATATATTAAGTATCATTACTTTGTTACACTATTGAATATTCTGTGTGTGTGTGCTCACCAGCAAGCATGTGCACATACAGGAAGGGTGGTCAGATAGCGTATCCTTTTGGTTCCTGTGTCTCAGATAGGAAGAGCTGTAGGCAAGCTTAATACTGAGACTGCCAGGCGTCACTCAGAGATCCTGGTCTTTGAACCCATAGCAGAGACGGAATGGGACTATTGTATTAGTTTGCTGTGTCAGGGGAACAGAAATAAACATTAGTGACTCCAGTGCCTGTAATTTACTCAACATTTTGATGACACAGAGTTGTGTAACACAGTGTACCTGAAAATATCTAATTAAGAAACAAAGCTAATTATGAGGGTTTCTGTGATCCAGATTTTTCAGCAACCAGTAATTTCAGAAAAACATCTGCATTAGTGGGCAGTCTTCTCACCTATTTAGACACTCGATAACACTCAGTTCAGTTTTGCTTTTTTTTTTTTTTTTTAATTGGAGTACAGTTGCTTTACACTGCTGTGTTTGTTTCTGCTGAAAAGCAAAGTAAATCATCCATAGGTATACATATATCCCCTCTTTTTTGGATTTCTTTCCCGTTTAGGTCACCACAGAGCACCGAGTAGAGTTCCTTGTGCTATACAGTAGGTTCTCATTAGTTATCTATTTTATACATAGTAGTGTATACATTTCGCTTGTTTTTGAATGCTCCTGATTTACTAATTAAAGATTGTTTTGTTGGCTTCCGAGATTTCAACCCCGATTACCTAATCACAAGAAGTCAATGGTCAAGAAAGAACCAGGATTCTGAGAAACAGAAGCCTTGAGCATATAGTGATAGGAGTTCTTAGTTTCTAAACAAACTGATGGCATATTGTTACATAATGCTGTGAGTTTATTGAAACCATGTTTTTGTTATGACACATCAAAGAAGTAGTCTTGACATATAAGTGAATTTTAGTATAACTATAGCTTATGCAAATTGTGCTTTTTTGATGGTCTTCCTGAATGGATTTTGTCTTTGGCTTCCCTCCGAAACTTGGAAACCAAATAGCTCAACTTACATAAAAATATTTGAGAATAATACCAAGAGGATATTTGCTAACTAACAGCAGGCAAATAATCAGAGAAGGGATAGATCAACATAATGAGAAGTGGCTCATGGAAAAGCTGAACCATAAGGGATAAATAAGAATCATATAGGAACGGAAGAGACGTTTCAGTTAACAATATCATGAGTCAAGACAAGTGGCAGGAGTAAGCATAGTAGGAGAAAAAATATTCTGAAGATGCCAAATGCCTAGGGCTAAAGATGTAGTTGAGCACTGGAGAAAGATTAAACATTTATTATTATAGGCTAAAATTATTTTTGCAAATGTTCAGACTGGAATAGAGCAACCTAAGAGGGTCTCAAATATATCTGTCAGGGCGATTATAATAATGTGATGTGTGGGGAGAATAAGGTCAAGTGCCTCTCAACCTCTTTAGTACGACAATTATTTAATCAGTTATATGCCTAAATATTTACACTCTGATTTATAGGCCCATGGGGTCACACTGGGCCAGAGGAGCATCAATCACGTAGAAGGCACTGTGATTGGCTCCCCTAAAGTTGTGCACTATGGAAACCCTAATTCTAAACAAGAAATGAGTGGCATATATGGGGGAGGGGTGAGGAACTAAAGATGGTGGATGCCTGAGAACGCGAAATACAGGTAATAAAAATAATGGCTGATACCTATGATGTACCAAAAACTCTGTTCATTGCTTCTACCCATGAGGTGATGCAACGTCTTAATTCCCATTTCACAGATGAGAAAACTGAAGCCCAGAGAGATTTATTAACTTGTTCAAGTTCTCAAGCTAAGAACTGTGGAGCTAGAACCTAAAGTCATATCTATCAGATTCCAAACATTCTTGCTTTTAACCACCATAAAACAATGTTTTCCTAGTGCCTTACTCTTTTCTCACCTGGCTTCAAGAAACAGGACCAAGATGTTTCTGAATTATTATCATGCATCACTTACAGCTTCAGTCTTGAAAAGGATTCCAGGTAATCCCTAATTATAACTTTGATTGTTTAACTCTTTTTCTGGTTTTCTAGAGCTTTATTAAAGAATAATACATAAACTAATTAATGACTATCCTACAGTGATGCCTTAATACACCTATATGGATATAATACATATTTTATAGCTTTATTTACTATTAATAACTTTAAAAATAATTTTCAATTTGTCATTTACATTTATGATGACAGGTCTTTTTAAAGTTTTTTTGAAGTTAAGTTTTTTAAGTTGCTCAAGTCAGATGGTTGGTAAAAGAACTGAACTGAGACTTCTAAATTATGGGCTATTTCTTTTTTCTTATAGAATATGCATCCATCATACTCCATGATCCAATACCTCTCACCTCTCACCCTCCAAGCTTCTAAGGTTAGTTCTCTGAAAGTTGTCCAATGCTAGTGACCTCCTATAGGTGCCCTAGAATAAAGTTTATAGCACCTGTTCCTTACCCATGTTTAGGAAATTTGTGACTATTCCAGAAGAAAATCGTTGGGAAACAATTGCTGTATAAAGGCTACTATACGTATATTGCAATGTACATTATACATATATTATAATGCAATGATGTAAATGTGACCGAGGTATTTTCTTTTTCTCAATTTCTTAATACTGGTAAGCAACACACAATTACTAATGTAAAATGTGGAGAGGACATCATAGTTTCTAAGTGCTGTTTTGATTTTTTGAATTCTTATATAGTCTGGCTTCTGGGTGTCTGATTTTTATGCTCTCAGAAGCTTGTTTGTTTTTTTCTATATTTCACACTACCCCCAAATCCCCAAACCGTTTATGAATGCCATAAATTAAATAGTCACTTACATGAGGTCACAGGTTGTCCTCATGTATATTGAGGTCAGGGACTGGAAATCATTTAATACCTATCAGGTGTCCTAGGATAATGTATTAATCTTTATAAAATGATTTCAAATACAGTTGCTTTATTATACCATTTATTGAATGCTATAATTATTTAGCTTTACACAACCCACTGAATTAAGACAGTTAAAGAAATGGAACAGAAACTTTCCTTTTCTATTTCATCTATTATTAATCTTCTGATCCCCAACGTCTCTATAATAATATTTGAAATAGGTAGATGCTCTCCTTTTTGCTGTCATTTCAAGCTTTATATGAGCACAGCTTTTGGATCACTCTGCAAATAAACAACTTTGCAGCATTCTCACTCCCAGTCTTATAGACAAGTCACTGAAACATCACTTTTTATATTCTATTAAACTAGTCTATCTGCATTTATTGCAGGAGAAAAAGACTGGCCAAGCCAAATATCTATTCTTTTCCCCTTAGACTGAATGAGAGTGCTCACGAAACCTTGCCCACAGATGAGTGAACTATGGCTATATTACTCACTTAATTATCAATTTAAGCCAGGAAGCAGATGATAAATCTATTATGTTACTCAATTTTAATTTCCTGTATAAACAGTGATGTTTAGTCCATAGTATTTGACTTCATAGATAATGTTGGAAAAAACTGTAGATCCTATTTGCTAATTTCAATCAATTTTTCATTTGCGTTTTTAAAAATCACCAGCTTTCAGAACACTGGAGATGACTATGAGTGATTTACTTATATTTTGAAAAGGACACATGGTCTTTCTAATATTTCTGACTCAGTTATCAACCCTCAGTTTGATAAGAAGATACCTCTTCTATTCGTCAATAGACCCTGGTCATTGATTCAAGACTGGGAAAGATTACAATTCTTTAAATACAGTAATTTGAAAGAAAGTCTATAGATTTAATATTTATCTGCCTTAAAGGAAAAAATAATATATACGGATATAGATATATATAGTTTGCATTCTGACTATCTTTAAGTCATGTCAGAAAATAGTTCTGAAGAACTGTGATAGCTCTGCAAAGAAATAATTGCAGGACATTTATGAAGGCATAAACTCCATACCATAAAAGCTATAAATGAAGTCTATCTTTTACTAGGAAGAGTCATGTTTGAGAAAGTGTGTATTTAAGCCTAAATGTTAGCAAAAGCGATATACAAGTGCCGGTGAAAGAGCTATAAAACTGAGTAGTATACCCAGTGCAGTATTATGTGTAAGAGCTTGGGCTCTTCATCCAGATAGCCTGGTTCTGAATGCTGGTTCTGCCACATACTAATTGTTTGTCCTTGGTAAAATCAGTAAACTCTTTGGTGCCTCAGTTTTCTATTCTGTAAAATAAGCATAATAAGGGTATTTACCTCAAAAGGTCTGTGTGAGGATTGGGTAAATTGGTGTGCATACTGCTTAGAAGAGTGACTGATATACAGGAAATGCTATTAAGTATTAGCTCTTATTTTTAAATAAACACACTTAGTTATTTCAATTTAAGAGCCAGGCTACACAAAGAACAATTTAGTCAAGGAATCATTTGCTGTTATGGACTGATTTTTTTCTTCTTTCCTTTCAATGTTGATAAGGACTGTGAAAATAATGTGTTGGTAAAACAGGAGACATATACATCTGGATTAGGATTGAGCTGGCCAGTAGTTCATGATTCATCTTCTCCCAATCGTCTCCTGATATTCATAACAAACGAAAAACCCTCATGCCATGAAAATTAACTTTCATAGACACCCTATTGCCAAAACCTGCCAAGAATTTTCCACATTATAAAACCAATGGAGCTGAAAGATGAATTACAATCATGATTCATAATGACACATGCTCCGCTACGTTAGGGAGAACCAGCCCACTGGCCAGAATGATGGTAGGAGGCGCTTGATTCCTTTCTCCACAGGTTGCAATCTGATGCACAAACCTTGGCTCTATATGCGACAGAAAGTTGAGTAGCCATTTCTCCATTGTACCCATATTTATTTTGATAAAAGGAGAATTATTTTTTATTGTTTTCCTACTCTCCGACACACACACACACACACACACACACACACACCCCTTTCATTTTCCAATACTCAGCAACAAAAATTCCTCTAAAATAACTGGGGAGAATGGTAAGCCTTTACAATAATCTGCCTGCGAGTATGGCCGACTTGACAGTGAGAACAGCAGTGGAATTAGAGAGAAATCAACTTGGCACTTGATTGGATGGAGGTCTTGCAAGAGAGGGACAGGTCAAGAATGAATCTTAGTTTTCGAAAGGGCTCTTGAGTGCATGGTGGAACAATTTACAGAACTGGGAAAGCTGGAAGAGGAGGAGGAGGCTTGGGGGAAAGATCGTGTGTTAGGTGATTGGCCATCCCATATTTGAGTTGTCTAGGAAATATCCAGTTTAAGTCTTGAGTAGAGACATAAGGGTCTGGGGTCAAGAAAAGATGAATGGATTGGATTGGTAGTGGTCAGTAAACAGGTGATAATCAAAGCTATGTGAGTACATGAAATTAAAAGAAATTATAGTGTGAGGAGGAAATAAGCTGAGAACCAAGTCTTGAAGAATCAGCCTTGAACTGTTGAGTGGACGAGGAGAAATCAGCAAAGAAGGCTGATAAAGGTAAAGCAAATGGAGGAGGAAAATTTAAGAAGGGTCGGAAATTACAGAAGAAAGGACATGAGTTTCACAAAAGAGCAAATGTTTCAGAGTGAAGCCCACCCAAGAATAATTTGCCTCGTGTCTGGATAGATTAAGACAGGTCATGAAACAATTTAGCAGGATCACATAGTTATAATCAAAATAAATAGTTACATGTTCTCTGCATACCAGAGCAGAAGCATGAATAAATTTTGAAATCCTATTACATACATACAATTCTTAAATTGTGGAAAAATTACTAAAGTAGTAGATATTTTTATTTGGTAACCAAATTGATCTATTTATTTTAAAAGACAAAGAACCATAATAGCTACCAATTTCTGGACACCTGCTACTCACTGTATTTATTTCTCATGTTTTAAAAGCTGTAAATATTATTATAATCATTTATAGTTGAGTGAACTGAGGCTCAAACAGTTTTCAGAAACTTGACACAAGGTCATACAGCTAATTCATGGTAAGCTAGACTCAAATCTGGATCTGGGATCCTTTTGTCCAAAAATTCAAACTATGTAGATTATACTGAAGTATCAATACATTTTCATAAGGACAAAAACAGAAAAAAAACGTATTTAAAAATAAAAGGAAAATAATACCTTTAATCACTGAATACAATTTGAGAAATATGAAACACTTATCATCCCTAGCAGTGATTTTGAATTCCCTAAATATATTTTCCAATATTCATCAGCTACCTTTTGTCTATCCTTTTAAACAGCAGTCTGTGGATTTTAGCATATCTTCGTTAAAAGAGGATTCCAAGCATAAGCAAACATTAGAGTGTGAATTCAAGAGAACTAGCTCTCGTGCTGGGGGGGTGATAGAAAGGCACCAGTGTTCATACTGGTTTCCTTTTCTTTGCCAGTCTGTCTCAGTATGTCTGATGGGAGCATGGAATATATAAATTATATTTTCTTATGAGCTTATTCAATATAAGGACTATTGCTACATGTATAGTGTAAGAATATATCTTCAGCCATGATAATTCCACCACTAGAAATGCTCTTTCAGTTTATTTGGGAATAAATAAAAAAAAAGATCGACAGCATAAATTGAGCTAAAAAATATTTACTTAATTAAAGATGAATGAAAACAAAGTACCTTCTACTCTAAAGTGTAGTTTGGAGATGTGTGCAAACAATTGCAAGAAATGTTTCAGATCGTAAAATATGAATACACAAAGCATCGAAAATGAAATTACAAAGGGAAATATTCAGTTGCTGTGAACACGTGGCTCGGATTAGAGCCTGTGGTAACACACAAGGCAGGCAGGATCCTTTGCAGCCATAAACAGTGAAACAGGATAATGAATTCTGGACACTGACTCCTTGTTTCTTTCCTGTGCTCAGCTTAAAGCCCCATGACTTCTACATGGCTGACTAGACACCCAGAAACATGATTCTCCTGGAAATTAATTCTCACCCACAGGCAAGAACTTTGCTGGTTGAAGGAGGAACGTAACAGGCTCAGAGGGACTTTCATCGTCAGGCATGGCAACAGGAGCAATTGAATCAAGATCTCAGAGTACTCATTCCCTGAGCCTGGATTTTCAACTTGGGGATGTCCTCTGTGCAAGAATATTTTCTCCAATTGCTTCCATACTATCTCAGACATAGAAGTAATCCGTTCCAGTAAGTGGAATTCATATATTTCTTCAAAAACTTGCTTGAAGTGACTGCCACTCTGCATGGAGTTCATGCTTTGGGATAAGAACAAAGAAATCAGCCTGGATTGATTTTGTTACTTTAGTCACGTAAATATTTGGTGAGGGTAGTGATCAAAAGAGAAGATTTGGGAAAATGCAGAGATGGACTTTGTAAAGGGATAGAAGACATTTAGAAAAGCACACATAACAGATTGGAGACCAGTGGGGGTATTGGAAAGAAAAAAAAATACTATTGTTTGGAGGAAGGTCTGTCAGATTATATAACTAGTACATATTTAGCTAGAGAGGTCATAGGTTATAATTATTTGTTCTGAATGCTTGGAACTATTATGTCTATGTTAATAAAAATGGAATCTAATGAATTCTTGGATTTGGGAAAACATATATTTTTCAATAAATTTATTAGTAATGGCTTTATGATAGCCAGGTATAGAAATTAATCCAAAAGAGCTTAAACATAAAAGAGAATGTATTGACTCTAGGGGTAAGGTTTCCCATCAAGTCCTGATCTGGTGCTCAAATACCATAGGATGGTGAATTTCACTGTTTACCTCTCAGTTATGCTTTCCTCCTTTTTTTTGGCTTCATCCTCAGGCAGCCTCCCTGTACTCGGAGATGGACAGTTCCAGGTTTACTTTTACACCTATTCCCCAGGTGGAAAAAGTGTGTCTTCCTCAATAATTGCCACAAATTCCTGAAATGGTGTCAGCTGACCTGTGTCACATCTCTAAGCTTGAATAACTCACTGTGTCCAGGAGTGTGGACTCTAAGACTGGCTCTCCAGGATGATGGAGACACCCTTGTCCTTGAAAGTGGAAAGCAATCAACTTCACTAAACCACATGGAACGAAAGAAGGAAAATTGGGGTATGATAGTGGAAGAAAGGAAGGTGAAGCTAGACAAATGAAACAACAGAAAAACAGGTTTTTCAACCTGGAAAGAAGGGTTAAGATATAGGAGAAACGATGAGAAAGTTGTTGAATAATTTTGTTCTTGTGGTCAAAGAATAGAGGTAAGGCAAGAACACTGTTTAAATTTAACCAACCAGAACAGGGAGCCTGGCTGAGATCAACCAACAGTTTCCTGTCCCAGTTGCCTCAGATGGGGAGTTCCCTTCTGTCATGGCAGAAGAGTAAAGTGGTTTAGAGCAGCAGTCCCCAGCGTTTTTGGCACCAGGGGCCGGTTTCATGGAAGACAATTTTTCCATGGACTTGGCGGGGGGGATGGTTCAGGTGGTATTGCGAGTGATGGGGAGCAGCTGCAAATACAGATGAAGCTTCATTCACTCACCCACCACTCACCTCCTGCGGCCCGGTTCCTAACAGGCTGTGGACCTGAACCAGTCCGCAGCCCAGGGGTTGGGGACCCCTGGTGTAGAGGCATCTTCCTGGGTCCCTAAACAAGCTCCAAAACTTACTAAATCTATGATTTTGAACAAGATCCTTAACATCTCTGTGCCTCACTTTCCTCCTCTGGAAAATGTGTGTACCTCTCTCATGGGGCTGTGGTGAAGAGCAGTTGAAAATATAATGTGCTTAGAAGGGCATGTGGTCCATAGGAGATTTATATCAGTATTAGTCATTCTTGTTTTTATTAATGCAATTATAATAAGAAAAGCCACAGGCAAATGTGAACATATGTATGGGTGACACAACATATGATATTAGAAGTTCATCCTCAGAGGGGATGACAGAAGGGATTCGAGTTGAATACAAAGTGTGAGATCACATAGAAAATCACTAAGAGTGACCTGGTTATAGAATTCGCTGGTTTTTTCTCCCTGTTGTATATTTGTGATCAGAGTCAAACCAAATTTGCGTCGATTAAATGTTTCTAACTCGTTGCTCTGTGGGTATCACTTCCTGGAAGAAATTTGTGATAGGCAGCCTTTAAGATGGTTCCCAATCCTTCCTACTTCCTGATATGCATGCCCTTGTGTAATTTCCACCCCTTGGATGTAGGATGGACTTATTCACTTGCTTCTGATGACTAGAATATGGCAGAATTTGTGTGACGGATGCCACTTCTGAGATTTGGTTATAAAAAAGCTATGGCTACTGTCTGGGCATGCTGTCTAAATCTCTCTTTCAGGTCACTTTACCTGGGGGTATCTAGCTGCCCTGATGTGAGGCAGCCCTGTGGTGAGGGGCTGACTCCCACCAATAACCACCTGAGTGAAATCGGAAGCAAGTCCCTCCATCTCTAAATGAGTCTTTGTATGAGTCCACAGCTCTGGCTGACAGCTCAACTGTAACCTCATGAGAAAGCTTGAGCCAGAGGCACTCAGCTAAAGCCACGCCCTGAGCCCTGACCCACAGACACTGTACAATAATAAACATTTATTTACTTAAAACAATACTTAAAACAATAAATACTGCTTTAAGCTTCTAAATTTGGGAGTAATTTGTTATATGAAGATAGATAACTAATAAATAATTTCTAGACAAAACTGTAGAACATAATCATACAATAGCTTTCATGACTTGGTGTGATTTACTAGTAAATGTGGCAACTTTTTGCCTGAAAGGATCCCCATGGCCCTTATTGCTGTCAAGGAGAGATGAACCACCCCAAGTAGAGAGAATGGAGGAAGCTGTCAACTAATTTATGTTAGTATTTAAACAAACACACTTTTACGTACTCCTGATCATAACCTTTACTAGACCATAATATGTAGATATATATCATGCCATAGAGAGGAGAGAGAAAGCATATAAAATTATTTTGGGCCCCCAATCTCCATAAGTTCAACCTGGGGATAAGATATTTACCGGTAATTCATTAAGTTAAGCCATAGTACAATAAATTAAGTGCCAGAATGGTGTACAATGACAGAGTAGTTATTCCAGTTAATTTGAAAGATCAAAAATGTACTTTATTTTGATAAACTCAACTTTTTCATGCATCCTTCCTGCTCAGCAGAAGGGAAATTATTTTTAGACCAACCTGGCAAATTCAATCCAAACCAATAACTTTTATTCTACCCTTGGTAATAAAATAGCAGATTCTCCCCGGAAATAATCAAATTCAAGTAGTCTCATCCCCTCAGTCATTGCTCACAATTCCAAGTTTTCTTTCTGAGCTTCCTCCCCAATTCTCCACACTTTTTTTTTTTTTTTTGTCTGAAACAAGGAAAACAGGGAGGAAGGTCATCTGTTGCTGTGGTCGAAGGACCGTGAAGCTGTATGGTTTATTCGATGTCATTTCTCTGTGGCTTCTGGCATCTGGTGTTCTCATGTTGTCCTGTATTGCCTCTGGTGCTGAAGGCAAATGATGCCGGCTACCTTGTAGAACGTTTCAGAGCTCCTAAGTCCTCAGCTGGGCAGCTGCCGTAGCCTTCCAATGCAGCGAAGTCTCTATGAAATGCCACAGATTCTCTCTGCTTTCCTGAACTCGTTTGTGTGAGCAGCACACTGGTTCAAGTGCCAGCTACTGTCTATTGCTTTCTGTGAGCTCATTAGAAATCTTGGAGTCAATGCCATCCCAACTAGGATTCCCATGTGATGGGCAGTTTCTGAGAATTGTAGGGGGTGGGCTATTCTCTCTCTCGTTCTATGTCTCCCTTTCTCTCTTTTTTGGACTGCTTACGCTAGGGGAAGTCAGATGCAATGCTAGGTCCTGTGGCAGTCCTGCGGAAATGTCCACGTGTCCAGGAACTGAGGGAAGACTCAAGTCTACAGTCAGTGAAGGGTGTAGGACCTGCAGGGATCTCCTTCAATCCAAGAGTGCACAATGAACAGAGCCCACCTGAACAAGCTTGGAAATGGACCAAACCCCAGAAGAGATGACAAATCTTTAGTAGAGACTACAGCCCTAGCTGACAGCTTAACTGCCACCTCATGAGAGACTTTGACCCAGAGATATACCTAGCTAGGCCATGCTTGGCTTTTTGAACTATAGAAACTATGATAATAAATGTGTGTTTTATAAGTGCCAAGTATCGGAGTAGTTTCTTAAACTGCATAGATAACTAATACATCATGTCACCTCGTGAGTATTGTATATTACTTCTCCCAAGCCCTGGCATCACTGCAGGTCATGTGTATATCAAGATACAGATTATAAATTGGGACCATGCCCTTTTCTCAGAAACCACCCCCAAACTACAAGGGAGATTCTTTTGTGGTGAAAGTTTTTACAGGGTAACATAATTAAACGTTCTTCTACCCATACTCCTACACAAAGGAGGAAGAAAAGATAAATTACCAGAGTCTAAGGCTCTCCAGAGGCTGTTCTACAAACCTCTGACATCCCTACCCTGCTAATACCCGTATTCCCTCTTCACATCTTCTAGTGGTAAATGCTGCAAAAACAGCTATACTTCAATAAAATAAAAAATTTTTAAATGTATATATATATATATATACATATATATACACATACATACAACAGACACAGAAAACAAACTTATGGCTACCAAAGGGGAAAGAGGGAAGGGAGGGATAAATTAGGAGTATGGAATTAACAGATACACACTACAATGTATAAAATAAACAACAAGGATCTACTATATAGCACAGGGAACTATATTCAATATCTTGTAATAACATATAATGGAAAAGAATGTGAAAAAGAATAATATATATCTGAATCAATTTGCTGTACGCCTAAAACATTGTAAATCAACTATACTTCGATGAAAAATTAAACTTCAAAATCCCAGCTCTTTTAAGTATAGTGTGTATTTAATAAAGAAAATTATCTTTAAAAAAACCCAGCTCTTTTTTACTTGAAACTTGTTGCAGATTGGGAAAACCCTGAAGTAGGAATAAAACCTTCTTAATGTTTAGCAGTTTGAATAAATGTGTCATTATCCTCAGACATGAGCACTCTCCCTAGTCATTCACATACTCTCCACATAGTCACCGTGAAGAGACAGACAGCAGTAAGCCAGGAAAGCAGGGGAAGAAACCACCTAATGTTAACTCACGGTATAATGTAGCAGAATTCTCTGAGGAAGAGATCAGTGGAAGCTGGTCTTGTGGATGAGGTGGGATTTGTTCTGAGCCTTAAAGGATTGGAGGATTTGCATAAATAGATTGGAGGTTTAAAATCATTTCAGAAAGTGCAAGAAAAAAAAAAAAACGCGCAAAAGGCACTAAGATCAAAATTGCGTTTGGAGGGATAGTGGGAAAAGGAAATTTGTAGGAACAGGGCTGTCTGTTAGGCAGCCGAAAGAGAAAGATTTCTATCACACTGGATTACTCAGAGTCTGACCATTATCCGGAGACAAAGAGATGTTTTTGAGTAGAGGAATAAGACAATGAAATTAATGACATAATAAATTGATGAAATGGCAATTGATAACCAAAGAATAAATATTTATTGAGGGTCTTCTATGCATCAGGCATAACACCAAAAGTACAATGGTAAGCAGAGAGATATAGCTGCTACCCTCATAGAGCTTACTATCCACTGAGGAAAACCATAATTTTAAAAATAAATCATAAAGTTTGTGCTCGAAGTGCTTGGAAGTTGAAATTCAGTGACACCAGAGGGTAGAAGGAGAGAACTTCATGGAGTTAGGCTTTCCTAAAGATTTTTTCAAAGGAAACTTTTTGTTTTGAGGTAATTACAGATTCACATGCAGTTGTAAGAAATAATACAGATTCCACATATCTGTTGCCCAGGTTTCTTCAACGGTAACACATTGAGTAACCATAGAACAGTATCACAACCAGGGTATGGACATTGATACAGTGAAGATGCAGAGTATTTCCATCACAAGGATTTCTCATGTTGCCTTCTTTAGCCACACCTACTTCCTTCTTGCTCCACTCCCATATTCATCTCTGAACTGCAAATGTGGTCTCCACTTCTAAAATGTTGGCATTTCAAAAATTCTACATAAATGGAATCATGCAGTGTATAACTGGTGATTGGCCTTTCATATTCTGCATAATTTTGTGCATGTATCAATGTCTTATTCCTTTCTTATGGCCAAATAATTTTTCTTGGTATGGAAGTATTACAGTGTATTTTTTTGTAATAATGTATCTTTTTAAAAAAAATGTTTATTTATTTGGTTGCACCAGGTCTTAGTTGTGGCAGGCGGGCTCCTCAGCTGCAGCTACCGGCTCCTTAGTTGTGGCATGCAAACTCTTAGTTGTGGCATACACGTGGGATCTAGTTCCCTGACCAGAGATCAAACCCAGGCCCCCTGCATTGGGAGCACGGAGTCTTATCCACTGTGCCACCAGGAAGTCCCTACAGTGTATTTTTTTTAAGACTGCCAAATCACTTTCTAGAGGGGTTGTATTATTTTACATTCTCTTCAATAATATATGAGTGATCCAGTTTCTCCACATCTTCTGCAACATTTGGCATTGTCATTTTTTAGGTATGTAGAAATAATTCATTGTGGTTATAATTTGCATCTTCCAAGGGGCTGATGATGTTGAACATCTTTTCAGGTGCTTATTTGTGATCTGTATATGAAATATCTGTTTGTGTCTTTTGTCCATTTTAAATTAGGTTTATTTACTTTATTTTTTTTTATAAATTTATTTATATTTTTGGCTGTGTTGGGTCTTCGTTGCTGCGCACGGAGTTTCTCTAGTTGTGGCAAGCGGGGGCTACTCTTCGTTGCTGTGTGCAGGCTTCTCATTGCGGTGGCTTCTCTTATTGCAGAGCATGGGCTCTAGGCACACGGGCTTCAGTAGTTGTGGCTCACAGGCTCAGTAGTTGTGGCTCGCAGGCTCTAGAGCGCAGGCTCAGCAGTTGTGGCGCATGGTCTTAGTTGCTCCATGGCATGTGGGATCTTCCCAGACCAGGGAACGAACCCGTGTCTCCTTCATTGGCAGGCAGATTCTTAACCATTGCGCCACCAGGGAAGCCCAGTTTATTTAGTTTAATGTGTGTCTTGAGAGTTTTCTTATGTTCTAGATACATGTGGTTTACAATATTTTTTCTCCCAGTCCGTATCTTGGTTTTTCAATCTCTTAAAAGGGTCTTTCACAGAGCAAAACATTTAAAATTTTGATAAAGTCTAATGTTAAGTTTTCCTTTTATGGATCATGCTTTTAGTGTCAAGTCTAAGAACACTTTGCCTAACCATAGATACTAAATTTTTTTCCTTTTTTTTAAAAGTTTAATAGTCTTACATTTTCCATTTAAGTACATGATCCATATTGAGTTGATTTTTGTATCATGTGAGAGACTTAAGTCAAGGTTTACTTTTCCTGCCTGTAGATATCTAATTACTCCAACACCATTTGTTGAAAAGGCTCTCTTTTTGTTTCTCTGTTTTAATTTTCCTGCCTCCCATGGTTTACACGAACATATTTTAGAATACCATTTTGATTTATCTAAAGTGTTTTTGAGTGTACCTCTTTGTATAGCTTTCTTAGTGCTTGCTCTAGGCATTACATTTTATGTACATAACTTATCATAGTCCAATAGTGTTGTGATTTAACCAGTTCAAATATTTTAGTATATTAAATAGTCTTACATTTATGTGAATTTGGAATTATACCGATCTAGAGAATTGTCCTACTTTTTCATTAATATTATATTTTATGTCTTTTCTTATTTAATTAAATAAGCCTCAAAAAAAAAAAAACCAAATCAACAACAAGAAGTATACAAACCTCATCTCCCTCTGCATCTCCTTACCATCCTACATTTATAATATTTATAATTATATTCATTATAATAAATGTATATATTTTGTGTATTGTACTTGTATATTTATATTCATTTATATGTTTATATTTAATAAATATTATTTATCAAATAATATTTATTAAATATAAACAGTTTCTCTATAGACTTTTAGAACCATATCAAAAAGCATTTTAATTTTGGGGTCACCCTTAAAACAATTTAGAAGACTTACGATAAGAAGAATATTTTGTATTTAGCCATAGTTTTGCTTACTATGTTGTTTTTTTCCTTTGATGTTCCAAAACTCCTTCACTTGTTTCTTTTCTGTTTAGAGAGCTTTCTTTATCCATTCTTATAGGATAAAGGTCTGCTGGTGAAAGATTCTTTTAATTTACCTTCATCTAAGAATGTTTTGATTTTTCCCCTCACTCCTGGAGGATATGTTAACTGGACACTGTACACTGGGCTGCCAGTTCTCTTTCAGACTTGAAAAATGTTAGATCACTTCCTTCTGACTTATATGTTTCCTAATAAAAAGTCCCCTGTCATTCAATTATGGTCCCTCTATAGGTAACATGTCATTTCTTTTTCACTGCTTTCAAGACTTTTTCTTTGTCTTAAGTTTTCAGGAGTTTGACTATGATGTTTTATAAAAGTATAGAATTCCTTGGGTTTTATGCCATTTGGAGTTTGCTCACCTCGAATCTTTAGGTTTATGTCTGTTGCCAAATTTGAGAATTTTTCAGCCTTTATTTTTAAGTACTTTTTCATCTCTGTGCTCTATCTCCTCTTCTTCCAAAAGTCTGCAATGTATTTTAAAGGGTAAATGGGAAGCGACTGATAAGTATTAATCAAGGGACTTATATCGTTAAGCTTTTAATGAGAAACAAGCCATCCCACAACTTAGTGGGTTCAAACAATTATTTAATTAGCTCACAACTCCGTGGGCTGGCAATTTGGGTTGGTCTCAGCAGGGTAGCTTTTTTTCCAGGTCTCAGCTGGTGTTAACCATGCATCTTCGGTTAGCTGCTGTGTTGGCTAGAGGCAGGTGACTGTGGAAAGTCTGCACTGGGATGGCTTGTCTCAAATGTCCCTTGACCTTCCAGCAGACTAAACTGAGCTTTCTCACCTGGTGGTGGAAGTCCTGAATGACCTATGAGAAGCAAGCTCCAATGTGTAACAACTTTGCAAGACTCTGCTATTGGTATGCTTGCTAATGTCCCATTGGCCAGAGTAAGTCACGTAACGAACCCAAATTCAAGGGATGGAAAAATAGATTCCAACTTTCAATGGCAGGGGAAAATTTTTGTAATCCAGTGCAGGGCTATTATAATCTTTTTAAAAGAGTATTTGATACTTTGAGAGGTATGATTTGCAAGAATCAAAAGTTAAGGCAGAGAGATCATTTTAAATAGGAAGAGAGAGAAAACTGGAGATTTAAAATATGCTTAAGCGGTAGCATTGACAAGTGATTCATTATGCACGAGTAGAGCAGAAACGATGTGTCATGCATCGCTATTAGGTTCCTGTCTTGAGCAATTTGAGGAATAGTAGTGACATTTATTGAATTGGGAACCCTAGAAGTGGCAAGATAAAGACAAGGGTAATGAGTTCAGTTTTGGATAAATTTTATTTGAGGTACTGAAAGGCATCCAAGTGGAAATATTGACTACGTTATTCAGCAGAGGGCCAGGGTTTAAGAAAAGAGTTCTGTATGGAAAGAAAACCATCTGTAAGTTATCAACTTATTGACCATACATGGCTTTGGTCATAGAAATGGGTGAGTTAAATGTTAATATTCATAAGAGTTGTATGGTTCTGAAAATAAGAAAAATGGAATAAGTGCAGGATACTATTGAGTTCAACAGTCTTTTGCAGTAGTCAGAAGGATATTTTATTTTACTATTTTATTAAGCACACATATCTTTAGTATTTGTTTAAAAGACTTGAGTATATTTGTCAAAAGACAAATAAGTGCAAAATCCAATCTTAGTTATCACCCATGGTGGAAGCTACAGACTGACTTCCATGAGAGAAGGGTCAGGTGATTATACATGTGTAACAAGGAGTCAGGGCTGTATGATCATAGGATCATATCCCTCTTGGTATTATGTAATTATTAATATAACAACTCCAAATAGAGTCTAGTCTGTCTGATCAAGGTTGCTAACAAGAATTCACTCAGTAAAATAATAATAGAAAAAATTCAAAAATATTTGGGATGATATTTGACTTAGTTTCAACTATGGGAATTGAACTGGATTTCTGAAGTCCAGAGATCATGACCAGCCAAAATTTCTGGCCATATGTCACCTCTGTCTCATGTGTATATTTCTTAGTGTGTTTATGCATCTTTCAGCTCTAGGTGGAATTAGAATAAAGTACAGAGATATTTTTAAGAGAAGTAAATTAGATATTTTTATCTTGGGATGGAATCTATACATCATTTTTTGTATATGTGAAATTTAATAGAATTTGGCAAGTTTGAGTGACAGCCTCATAAACCCAATTTAAAACGTTATTGAGTAATTGATTCAGAATGGTGATGTAAGCTGAAATCGTGCTAAGTTTATGTACAATATGTTATGAACATTTATACAAACTTCAACTGTAACATATTTATAATTTAATTTCTTGGATTTATAAAAATCCCTAATACTTGAGAAGGCTTTTTCTCAGAAAACTGAAATGCTTAAAATGAGTCTAAAATATATTCTATTTATAAATTCTGTTCAAAATATTTGAAGTAGTATTCAAAGTCCCTTTATAAAGATTATGATTTTTCTAGACTTATACGTTGAATAGAATTTGCTAACTGAACTTAAGTACATGACAAGGGTTTTGAATTTGTAACTTCAGAAAGTTAAATTTAAAATAAATCATAAAACTCTGTGAAGTCTTTCTTATATACAAAATCTACCCTGAACTCAAAACAAGAAGGAACTAAGTTAGAAGACTGTTGCACGAAATGAGGAAATCTGTTACATAGAGGAGCAGGAAGAGGGGACACTGCAGGGGTAGAAGAATGGGACCTGAAATGATGCAAATACAATACTAGAACCAGAATAAGATGCTGGGAGTCTTGAGATGGAATGAACCTTGGGTTGTACAATGTCTTATTAAGGTTAATGTTTAATACAAAGTTCAAGAATGTCCAAAATTGAGAGCTAGCGAAGAGCAAGGCAAGGAGTTGATCCTCCCTACGCTCCCACTAGACCATCGGGAGACCCATTTGCAACAAACTGCCCTTCAGTTCTTTTACTCCCTTCATCTCCAATCTTGCATAATGACAGATGGACAAAACGAGATGTAAGAACGAGCCTGTCCACATTGGTTGGCATGTTATAGGGGAATGGGTGCTCAGAACAAACCATGGGCTCATGAGAGCTAATTTTCCACCTCCCCACTCAAGTGAAGCAGCCTCATTGTCTTATCCCTTCCTTTCCCCAGAATTGGAAAGATACACTAGGTGTCCTCCTTGCTTCATACTCTCTCATATTCATACCATAATCCTCTAGGAATGTTTAGACTTCTACATGCCTTGGAGGCTAATGGTATAAGACTATAACCTTTCCTTTTTCTTTGTTCTCAACCACTGATGTTTTAATTACTCTTTCTGCATTAATTTTTAAAGAGAAAATAGCACGTGACTGGTAATCTTTCTCTTCTCACTAGGTTCTTCTACTATTTTGGGTGACTTCTGTTTTACTGATATCCTGATCCTCAATTTCTTGACATTTTCATTTTCATCTACATGGAGTATTTTTCCCATTCCAGTTCAGCCATTTACTCCCATAACCCCATCCTGAACCTTATTCCTTGAGTCGTCTCTGCTTCTTTTTTTTTTTTTTTTTTTTTTGTTCTATAACTTTTTTGGACAATCAGCAGTTAATTCTCATCCACACTAATTATCTGTAGATTTTTGAAAGTGGGGACAGGTACATAGGTAACCAACATATAGAGCTTGTTTGGCGAATCTTCATCTTCATTACACTTTCTGGACAACTGCACACAGATATGGTATGGGACATCTCTTATTCCTTTGGCCCAGACAGCTTTCTTGAACCTGGTGTCAATGTGTAAATCTGGAGTTCCCATCTCCTTCATGGCAAATTTCCAGATTTTTTTGAGTGCCCGAGGAGCACGTTTCTTGAAACCCACTCCTTGGATGTGCTTGTGAATGTTGATAGCGTATTCTTTGGTCACCACCTCATTGATGGTGGACGGACCCTTCTTCTCACCACCCTTCTTTGTGGGAGCCATCCTGCCATGCTGGGGTTGGAAAGAAAGAGAGCAAGGGATTGTGGGAGGATCTTCTCTGCTTCTGATATCATATAAGCAGGATCACAGAGATGACCACAGCCTCTTAGCCTTCCATCCTTCCAAATAGCCATCAAATCTATTGGGTGGGCCAAAATGTTCATTTGTTTTTTTCCGTTAAGATGGCTCTAGTAGCACTTAGTTATCTTTAACTTCATTTGAAACAATTTTGTTAGATTGTATGTGACAGCTGTCATATCAGTATGCATTTAAAAAAAGACTTATCAAAATTGGTGAATTTTTATGTAGCCATTTTAATATCGAAGATGGAAGAAGAAAAGCAACATTTCTGGCATATTATGCTTTATTATTTCAAGAAAGGTAAAAACGCAACTGAAATGCAAAAAAAGATTCGTGCACTGTATGGAGAAGGTGCTGTGACTGATCGAACATGTCAAAGTGGTTTGGAAGTTTCGTGCTGGAGATTTCTCGCTGGACAATGCTCCATGGTCAGGTAGACCAGTTGAAGTTGATAGCAATCAAATGGAGACATTAATTGTGATCAATCAATGTTATAACATGCAGGAGATAGCCAACATACTCAAAATGTCTAAGTCAAGCATTGAAAATCATTTGAACCATGTTGGTTATGTTAATCGCTTTGATGTTTGGGTTCCACGTAAGTTAAGTGAAAAAAAACCTTCTTGACCATATTTCCACATCCAATTCTCTACTGAAGCGTATTGAAAACGTTCCGTTTTTAAAACAAATTGTGATGGGCTATGAAAAGTGGATACTGTACAACAATGTGAAATGGAAGAGATCATGGGGCAAACGAAATGAACCACCCACCATCAACTACACCAAAGGCCGGTCTTCATCCAAAGAAGGTGATGTTGTGTATATGGTGGGATTGGAAGGGAGTCCCCTATTATGAGCTCCTTCCGGAAAACCAAACGATTAATCCCAACAAGTACTGCTCCCAATTAGACCAACTGAAAGTGGCACTTGATGAAAAACGTCCAGAATTAGTCAACAGAAAATGCATAACCTTCCATCAGGATAACACAAGACCTCATGTTTCTTTGACGACCAGGCAAAAACTATTACAGCTTGTCTGGAAGTTCTGATTCATCTGCCGTATTCACCAGACATTGCACCTTTGGATTTCTATTTATTTCAGTCTTTACAAAATTCTGTTAATGGAAAAAATTTCAATTCCCTGGAAGACTGTAAAAGGCACCAGAACCATTCTTTGCTCAAAAAGATAAAGTTTTGGGAAGATGGAATTATGAAGTTGCCTGAAAAATAGCAGAAGATAGTGGAACAAAAGGGTGAATTCATTGTTCAATAAAGTTCTTGGTGAAAATGAAAAATGTGTCTTTTATTTTTACTTAAAAAATAAATTTTTTTTAAAAAAAAATTTTACTTAAAAAAGTGCCTGAAGGCACTTTTTGGCCCACCCAATGTTTCTCTCCATTCCTAGCATCACTACCCATTACTCCCTCATCCCATCCTCATCCCTTTTCTGGATTATTGCTTCCACCTCTTACCTGATCTTGCCGACTCTGTTTTGTAATTCATTCCTGTCTGTTCCCTGTCTTCAGTATTCCCTCTTATAAAATTCAAATTATTGCTAGGTTATTGCCCTTAGGATATTGTCCAAACTCTTGAACATACGTATTTTATTTGAGCCCGTTTCTTTTTTCCCACTTTAACTCTTACCCCAACTTCAACCCACTTCAACAGTATCACCCCACATCCATCTCTCCACTCCAGCAAGATGGAAATTCATTGAGTTCTCCTGAGATTCCATATATTCTTACCTCTAAGTCTTCACATACATTGTTTTCTGCCTGAACTTTCAATCTCACACCTACCTATAAGTTTCATTCCCACCACTCACTTTATCTAGTTCTTTCCTATACATTTGTAGGTCCTACCTTAAATTTTACTTACTTTATAAAGTTTTCCCTAAATTTCCCCTGGCCCAGGCAGCCCACCTTGGATGTACTGCCCCTATTTTCATGTTACTAAAGCATTCTCTACTTCCTAATCAGATAATTTATTATACTTTACAATCATTACTTTATTCTTCGTAAGTTCTTTGATCAATACATATTGGGAGATGTTAAAAGTTGGACTTTCCTAAACATCTCTTTTCTTTACTGTTTATATGAAATGGTCTGAGGAATAAGGCAGTATTATATTTTAGAAACATTTCCCAGTTTAGGCTAGCATTGTTTCTCTTCTTTTTTCTTTTACTTTTTGGCTGTGCCACGTGTCTTGCGGGATCTTAGTTCCCCAACCAGGGATTGAACCCAGACCCTCGACAGTGAAAGCACAGAGTCCTAACCACTGGACCACGAGGGAATTCCCCATTGTTTCTTTTCTTGATGAAAAATATTACACTGTAAAAAGGTGTAAATATTTTGAAGGAATATTTCAAAATATTGAAGGAAATGGGAACCGAAGATTCTCTGATAATTATGGGATCTTAATATCTGTTGTTTCATAAGGCTCCCTTTGCAGTACTTACATTAATGTATTGACCTTAGCTGGACCTATATTAATAAAAACTAACTTTTATTAATCATTATATACTAATCACCATGGCACTTTGCATGCATTTGCTCATTTGCTTCTTCATACCTTATTAAAAAGTAGGCATTATTCCTATTATCACAATCTAAGAAATAAAGAAAGCAAAGCTGATAAACCTTAAGTAACTTGCCTAAGGTTTACAGTTTCTCTAAGTGGGGAAATCCAAGTACACACTCAGGTAGTTAGGTGCCAGGGTCTGCCCTCTGAAAGAAACAAATGTTTTAGCAAAAAAGTAAACTCAGTATAGGGGAGAAACAGTGTGATGTTAAGAAATCAACTTTTGAAATAGAAACAAGACCCTTATTTACTATTTCTCAAACTAGTTTCTATTTTTGAATCTATTTATTTATGATCACCTGACTAGCTCATACTACCTGTCCTGTTGGACATAATTAGATACTTTTATTTTATATTGACACTCATGATAGAGACATAGAATGATTGATCTAGGGAATGAAAACTGAAGGTACTGTTTGCCACTCTCATTATCTACTAAAAAGCAACCAAGTATCTTGTGGAAAATGCACTTAATGAGGAAATATCATATGGCCTACCATGGCAACAAAATCAAGCACATTGCCAAGAGCATGTTCAAGAACTATGGGTTGTATAGTCCCAAAATCTTAATTAAGTGCCCTTTCCTATAAATTCCCTGAAGTATAGTCTATTTTACTAATAACTACAAATATCCTTGTCACAAAAAAGACTTCTTTTGCACTAAATATCACATATGCCAGGAGAGTGAGCATGACAATAGCATAGTAAAACTGATTTCTCTAAATTCTGGGTAATTACACTAAGTTCTCAATATTTTGTAATAACCTATATGGGAAAAGAATCTGAAAAAGGGTGGATATATGTATATGTATAACTGAATCACTTTGCTGTACACCTGAAACTAACACAACATGTAAAGCAACTATACTCCAATATAAAATAAAAATTGAAAAAAAATAAAAGCTAAGTTCACATAGCCAGGAACAAAACTCATATGAGGGATGTTTACATAGTATATGATTGGGGTTTGAAGGATGAGTTGGCAGGCTGGGAGGAAGAAGTAAGAAATGGCAACAGAGGTAATGAATTTCCCATTTTAAGACAAGGATAGGTCTCTGCATTTCTATTCCCTCCCTTCCAGCTCTCCTTCCTTCCTTCCCTCTGCTTTATATTAGGGATTCAAATGTATGAATTCAGGGGAGAAACATGTATTTTACTCAAAGAGATACAAACCCTGTCAGAAGTGCTGGAACACACCACTCATTTTAGACAGCAAATTTGAAAATCGTCTACTCATTCCAATCTGTTTATTTAAAAACAAACACACTAAGAAACAAGATATGTGAAAGATTATTATCCATTTTGTGTTAATACTTTTTATATTATTTTTATATTTAGAAACAACCCTCTCTTAAAATGAAAAGGATATTATTCTAAATTATAATTCAATTTTTTACACAAATCATGAAACAGCATCAAGAAATTTTAAAATAAAAAAACAAATCCAATTTTTACTATCTTCTATTTGTATGAATTTTGGTAATTTCCTTATTTTCTGGGACTTAAATTTCTCATCCACAAAGTAAGGACATGGATACCTCTCCTATTTCACAAAGATTGAGAATCAAATTTGTGAAGGCACTTTGTAAAGGCTAAAGGATTATGAACATGTTTGTAATTATAATGGTGTTGTCTATTATTTTCCCAGCTAAACCTTAGTAGCACTTGCAGTTACTAAATCAGTATTCATGTAGATAATATCATTCAGAAGGCTCTAGAGATCTCTTAATGAGATTATATAAACGCAAATATTTTATCCAGTATTGGAATGCATCACTTTTGAAAGTTAATGGATCAATCGCCTAATAGGAACAATAAGTATAATGGTTTACAACAGAAAGTGGAAATATCTCTTTCAACTGACATTCTAAAGGGAGTTAGGTGGGAGGGAAACAATTATGCAGAGTGGATAACTGCGCTCAGAATTATAAAATGTGCCCTGGAATCTTAATAAGTTCAAGTAGACAGATGTTTAAAGTTGAACTCATCAAGACTAAGAGAAATGCTTTTCCCACTGGTATTTTAAACTTTTTTAAAAAAAATCTGGATTCTTTACCTTAAAGCTTTTAATTTCTTTCAGAATAAATTGCTTAAAACTGCCACTTAGCATCTTTGAAATTAAGTCATTTATAGTTATTTTCTTTTCTAATCTGTTACGGAAACCCTTTTACAGAGGACAATCTATATGATTTAAGCTATTTATTTGTATTTTTCCTTTCCTCCCAGAGATTTTTTCAAGGAGTACAATTCCTATGAGAAGATTCTTGAAAGAATATACTTTTTTCAATTCTGCGGTCAAACTTTATGGGAAATCCTGATTACCATGCACATTTTTTGGAGATTCACCAATGCATATCAGCATATTAATAGCTTTGTATCTTTTTGTTGTAGGGCAACATACTTAACTATTTAAAGCAGTGTTTTTTAAATTTCTTTGGCCATTGGTAAAGCAAAAGCTTCTCTGTAGTAAGGCTGCCTAAGCTGGATCCCAGGACTGCCATTGACCTATCTGAGCCTAAGTTTCCTCACCTGTAAAATGTGGATTTTAAGATACATAGGTCACAGGATTTTTGTAAGGATTACCTGAGGTGACATTTGTAAAGTGCTTTGAACATTGCCTGACATGACTGTGCAAGTGTTTATTAAAAAGAGTATAAAATTTCCTTTCATGCCTTATTTTTTTCAGAGCGCTGCTACTTGAGGGATTATGTAGCTGTAGGAGTGGGGCAGGGGGTATGGAATCTAACTTTAATAGCCCCCAAGACTGTAGGCTTCTTGAGGATCAGAGAAGTTAAATAATTTGCTCAAGACATAGTGGTGGAGATTCAAACCCAGACAATTTTTGGTCCTGGTCCTTATATGAAACTACTGCATTAAATGCATCTCTGAGGGATAAACAGCAGATTATTCTTTTGATAACTTCTCTCTTAGAAATGTTTGTTCCAAGTAAACCTTTATTTCCTAACACACATAAAGGATTTGGGGCAAATAGGATCAGAAGAATTTTGCTGTCCTTTCAAAACTGGTTCAATTACTCAACAATTTTGGCTGTCTTTGTCACTTAAGTAAAAGATGAGAATCAAAATATGAAGAATAAAAGGATTTCAACCAACATCTATCCAAATCCTACCCAAAGTAAAAATAATTAGAAAGGAATATGACACATTGACACGGGACAAGATGGTGGCAGAGAGAGGAGAAAGTACACAAACATAATTTTATGACATTTTAGTTAGCAAGCAAGGAAGAATGAATGTAAATCAATCTCCCGTGTTTCTTTTCATGCCCTTTTGGTAGTTTAAAAATGATTAGAGAAATGTATTTACCATTTCAAGTCACCTTGGCTCCTTCTCGTTAAATTTCTGTGATAGTTCCAATTTTCTACCTTCCTGCTTATAAGATTCTTTTTGATCAATGCATTACGAAAATCTTGTGACATTATTAAAAAGAAAAATGCCTGGAGTTCTCCTTATTAAAATGACATGGTTAGTCTATCTTTTAAGCATACCTACTTGGTTTGCTTGGATAGTGTACGTTAAATATTTGTTTTCTACTTTGCATTGGGCTGAAGGGTTACACGGCCATGTATTTCTTCAACCTTGTTCCAACATTCTTTATAAACTTGCAAAGGAATTGTATGTGAGACTTGGAGGAAGAAGAATTAGCATATAAAATAATTAGAGTAAAGTAATTCGGAAAATCCAATCGAATACCAACATATGTGGTAGATCACTAAGAAGGAAAGAGAGAACTGATAGATCTGGGTTGATTTCATTGATAAAGGGTATCTGCCATTTTGCATATCAAGGGTTAGGAGAACCAGGGCCTGAATTAAGTTTCATGATGTGAATGGGTACATTTGGATTTGGTCAGATTATGGAGGTCATCTAAGGATTGTCTAAGGGGTTTGTAATGTGATGGGCTGCTTTACTTCCAGTACTTTGTCCCCCAGAATGTTGAGGTAGAGACCTCCTGTCAGATGCTGTGCAGTGGGCTTCCTTTACTGAGTAGAGGGATGAACCAAATCAGCCTCCACATTGCTCTTCTTGCTCTTATAAGACATCTCATTCCATAATCTGCCTTTCCTATTCATGTTCTACACTACACCAGTATTTCCCAAATTTTGTTATCAAAAACATGTGTATTAGACACATTAATGCATATTATGTAAAAAAAAAAAAATTTAGCCTAGTTGGTAAATTTTACAGTTTGCTAAGTTTTCTGACCTTAGGAATATGCTTTGTCATTAAGAATGCTGTAGGATTGAGTGGTCTAAGAGAACTTTAAGGCCTTTAGAACTTAAAGAACTAAGACCCTTTAAGGATTTCAAAGGGTCTGACAATAGCAAGTTTTTACAAACCAAAGAGTTTTTGAATTGTATTATTCAATAGATACAAATAAAAACACTTCGAGTCAGTATTCTGCATGTACTATCTGCATGACACTGAATTACCTCATACTCGTAAAGGATAAATGTATTTGTCAATTTTAATATAAAAATTTGGCATTTTAGATATGTGCTTATCTTTCTAAACTTTGCATATGCCAATTAAATAAGTCTTAAGATACAGAAAAAAAATTAGAAAAAAAGTTGTTTAATTCATTTTATAATTATTGACTATCCTTTATATGGTACTTTGGTGATCAGCTGTATTAGGGGTTAATCCAATTAGTGTAAATATGTTTATTATGCAAACAGAAGTTTGATTCTATATGGCTTTTCTGCCTTTGAAAAAAGTGTTTATTCTGTTTTTACAAAGAATTATTCCAATAGATGAAGATAGTATTGCAGAGTAGTATGAACAGTAGATCTGGGGAGAGACGAAATGAATTGCTATTCTAGTTCTCTTTCTAAATTGCTGTGTGACCGTGGGCAAAATTTCAGTGGAGTAGCAATGCAGTAGAGAGGTTCAAAACATAAACGTTGGAGCTCCATGGACTAAGTTGGAAGCACAGTTCTACCACTGATGAGCTCTATGATCTTTGGCAAGTTATTTCACCTCTCCATGTCTCAGTTCTTGATGTGTTAAAGGGATATTAAAATAGTACACACCTTGTACATAGAACAGTTGCTGGCACATGGTATGCACTACTTAGCTCTGCTTTAATTATTAATTACTCTGGGCTTCAATATCTTCAGCTGATGACGTTAGACTAGATGATTCTCAATGTATTTTGTTTCTAACATCCCAGGGTTTTGTGCACTAGATTATCAACAAAGAAATTGAAACATATCTGCCTTTATGCCCATGAAGAAGCTATATAACATAGTAAGAAATATGTTAAAATTGTATTCAAGAAACATGCGACGGGATACAGAAATCCTATTCCTTCTTCTTTTGTTTTTTTTTTGGTAGGGCTATTTCTCTTTTAATAGCTTCCCCCACCCTACACACGTAAGAAGATTAAATGCAGAATTATTCGGCTATTGGAAAAATACAGTCCTCTTTTTGCAGCATAGAAGTGCACTTTGTCTCCATCTATTTCAATGACAAGCAATTATGAATATTCATTTATTTTTATTGAATATTCATCAATATTCAATAAAAATAAAGCTATTTGCAAGGATTTCCATCAAAAAGGGAAAGAAGGCTTTTTGGAACTTTCGTCTAGTTAGAGATGGAACTCGATGAAGCATTCTAGGCAGCCTAAGATCTCTGTACAGGTTTATCAATGGATCTTGGATTGTGCCTGCAGAGATGAGCAGGATTCAAAGGTGGGAGGGGATGGAGGAGGGCAATGAGGGATTAAGACTAGAATGACATCATGGAGAAAGACACAAGAAGGAAAGTGTAAGATTTTTTCCAGGTATCATAGATTGGCTAGGCTAATTTCTTAAATCTCAACATTATTGATATTTGAGGCTGGATAATCCTTGTAGTGTGGGGTCTTCTGTGCACTGAAGGATATTTGGCAGCAACCCTGGCCTCTACCAGCTAGATGCCAGTAGACCTCCCCAACTTGTGACAATCAGAACTGGCTCCTGGCATTGCCAAATGCCCTTAAAGGGGGCAAAATCACCCCTGATTAAGAATCCGTGCCCTACAGGTATAGTGTTCTTGTAAAATCCAGTGGGTAGTAATTTTGTTTCAAGGGACAAACAGCAGATAATCTTGAATCCTTGAGGAAAGATGCTAACTTCCTTAAGAAATTAGGAATGAATGAAAGTGTTCGTTCTTTTACAATGGCTGTATTTATGAATAAGTTCAACTGTGGTCTATAACATAGAAAGGGGGAACATATAGAGATGGATTATATGCCACAACAATATCATTATTCCCCCTGTTATTAATAAAAGATAAGGTGAAATTAACCACCTGCCACCATGAGAAATTTTTTTTCTTAATTTTAAGATGATTCAAAGTAAAATCACAACTCACCGATGTTTCACAATAACTGGGGAAAAAACATTGAAATCAGATGTTCGACACAATGAGAAGGACCAAATATGATCTGCAGCTTTGATGTACTTCCTTTTATTTTTTCCTTTGGGATCTTAAGCATCTGTCCTGCCCCTGATCTTTGAGAGCTGGGAATGAGGTAGCTCAACAGTATAGCCATGGCTTGAGGCCAGCAGATCTCAGTGACTGGTATCCTCGGTTAAGAAAACTGAAAGGGCTAGAGGACATAAACATTAATTTTGGGAGAAGGTGAAAGGTCAGTATATTTTGCTGACCCTTTCAGTGAGGTCTTCAGCCAGTGTCAAGTAATCAAAAAATGCCTTTAGTTTAACCTTTGTTCTGTCAAACTGAGAACAAAACACAATCACGGTCATAAAGCTTTTGCTGTTGTAAATAAGAAACGTGGGTAAAGGTTATCAGACGGTAAAAGCATGTTTAATTTTCTTTTTCAAAACGAGATGGAAGAGAAAGAAGACTGATGCTGTACATGGGAATGATGTGAGAAAAGAAGAGCAATTTCCAATTTCATGAGAATCTATTGCAGTGTTGTTAATTTCCATTTTTAGAAAAATTTAATGTAGGATCTAAAGAGAAATCTATGTCTCCACATAGAAAATATGACTCTAAATTGTATGCTAAAACAAAGGAAATCATATCTCTCAAATAAAATTTTGTACTTACACGCGGGTGCACACTCACATGCCAATTAGGTGGCTGAGAGATTACTACAGTCCTGGCAGGGACTGCCATGTGCATGGTTTTGAATCATGCTCATTGCTCCTATTCAGGTCACTATCTATAATTCAGGCTTATTCGAAAACACTCCACTTTGTCAGTTTTCAGTGCACTATTTTTAGCCATAAAGAGTTGCCATTAGGGAGAAAGAAATATGGTTCTCCCTCTTTTGTTAAAAGATACCCATTCTGCAGCAGAAAAACTTATGTATTGTTCACTTGCTCTCTAGCATTAACTTACACTTTGACATGGAAAGCTTGAGGTCTTTTGTGGCAAATTATTCATCCTTAGCCTTTTGGTTGTTAAGGTGACTAGATACTGGTATGTTATTATTATTTTAAATGAAAGGATGTCTTAAAATTCCTTGCTATTTTAGGCAGATCATTCAAATCTTTTGAAAGACATTAGTATACCATTTCCAGGGAAGCTAAGTTTATTGACTCCTTCAAATACTCTGTTTAGCTTGGCTGTCATCACACCATCAGTTGTGAGGTATATAGATAACCTCACTTTAACATGTGAGAAATAATAAAAAAGACTCCTTCTGGATGCTAAGATGTGAAATTAAATTCCAGGTTCTTTTCAGAGTTATTTGGGACATTTTCCAGTTGTCAATATGGAAATCATGTCACTCAGGGCAGGGATCTGTTGCCATGGGAAAGCACAAGCTGCACCATTTGACAAGTTGGCAGTTGCTACATTTGGTAGAAAAGAAAAAAAACTTACAGACAGGTACTCGAAGATGGCTGTTCACCAGGATTGGTGAACTGGCTTGGAAAAAAGTTAATTATTTTTCTTCCTTTTTCAGAGACATTTGTTTATGCATAAAGATGATGGTCTTTTAGGTACATTTATCCCAGAACTTAGGCATAACTCTGTCCCTTAAATATATAAATTTATTACATCCAAGCATTTAATTGATTCATTACTAACATTCAGATTACCAATTCCAACGTGTGAGGGGTTTTCCCCATTCTATCAAGCAACTATCTGACAACAGCGAGGTGCCCTGCAATTCAACTCAATCCTGACACTATTATCTGGAGATAGCATCAGATTCCACAGATTAAGGACTCAGTGCCACAGGACTGTGTTCACTTCAGATGCCAATCACAAATCCAGGTTGTTACCTGTACTTCTGACCAACTGGCTATTGATCAGATGTTCCCATGACCCCCTCCTTAGGTCTGATTAATTTGCTAGAGTGTCTTGCAGAACTCAGGGAACCAGTTTACTCACTAGATTACCAGTTTATTACAGAGAATATTAAAGGATAAAGATTAACAGCCAAACAAGGAGATGCATAGAGCAAGGTACAAGGAAAAGACACAGAGCTTCTATGCGCTCTGAGCAGGCCACTCTCCCTGAATTTCCAGGTGTTGATCAAGCTGGAAGTTCTGGAATCCTTTCCTTTTGGGATTTTATGGAGGCTTCATTACATAGACATGGTTGATTAAATCATTGGCCATTGGTGATTGATTCAACCTCCAGCCCCTCTCCCTTCCCCAGAGGTCAAGGGGGTGGAACTGAAAGTTCCAACCCTCTAATCATTTGGTTGGTTCTTCCAGCAACCAGCCCCCACCCTTAGATGGGTCGAAAAGTCTTCTCATTAAGATAACAAAAGACACCTATAACACTCTCATCATTTAGGAAATTCCAAGTGAATTTTAGGAGCCCTGGGCCAAAAATGGGATGAAGATGAAATATATACTTCTTATTACAAATCACAATATCACAAATACTGGGAATTCCTGGCAGTCCAGTGGTTAGGACTCCGAGCTTTCACGGGCAAGGGACCGGGTTCGATTCCTGGTCGGGGAACTAAAATCCCAGAAGTCATGCACGAGTGGCCAAAAAAACCCAAAAACAACAACAAAACCCCCCAAAACACCAATATCACAAATACTCACTTTAGAATGATGATATGTTAGATGGGTAATTTAACATTCATTTGGACTGGGCTATGGCTTCCATATGATGTTTGGAGTCAAACACCAAATTGTTGGGTAAAGAGATTAAAGGCCTCTTTTGTTTAGTCCTAGTGAGGTTTCCATTAAATATATTGTTTTTTGTTCCATTCCCTCAGTACCCTCAAAGATGTTGACAACTAGGCAACAGTTCAGAAAAGAGCAAAGAATGTTAAGAGGATTGAGAAATTGATTTTTCAATAAAACAAAAAACCTCCACATCACACTTGAAGAAGCGTGTCAATTATTAATTTCCCTTTAATTTCAAGAGGGCACCCTCTATCCAAGACATCTGCTATCTCTCTAAAGTAAAACCCACTGTAGCCCTCATTTGGCCTACATCTAGTAGGAATTAGACCCTACTTAAGATGTTTAATATTTGGAAATACTAGAATGTGTGCCGTAGTCCAATCTCTTCCATATAATATTTTTGCCTGACACTTAAAGAGTGTAAAAAACTATTTTTTCTCCAGTCAGATTTTTAATTCTAGATGGGAGTAAAAATAGTTGGATTTTCAAAGTAAATTTCCAAAGCCAGCTACTCTGATAAAACAACGTATAATCAAGTAGAATTATAATGGAACATCAGACAATAATCAGTATCAAGACTGTAAACGGTAAAGAGCTTTATTATTTGGGGTCTTAGGAATTGCAATTCGGGAGACACAGATTTGGGTAAAACCAAGAGTGTTCCAAGGAAGAGAAAGAGTCAGGGGCTTATGAAGTTAAGAGCCACAGGTTGTTAAACTTTTCTTTCAAAAATTACTGTTGGCTCTGATGCATAAAGGAAATATTTGTCCTTAAGGGATAGTCTGTCATGAGTTATTTAGGGTAAGGGTTCTATAAGTACCTTGAGTTTCTGGAACATTGTGTAGATGTTCTGAATATCTGTGTTCAGACAAGAAGTGGTCAAATTTCAGATTCCAGCCAGGTTGAGGCATGCCTACATCCTGCTTCCTCAATGGCCTCCCAGCTCCCTTTTAGAAAGCTCTTTTAGCAAAACCAACTCTATTTTGATTTTCCTTCCGTGGGAAGTTGGTTTTTTTATACATCTACTGATTGAGTTACTCTGGAAACATTCATACGAAGGTGGAGGAGATAAGACTTCTCTTTCTCCCTTACAGAGTTGAGCAATGCAAGGCTGTTCCTTGTGGCAAAGGCTTGTCCTTATTTAGTTTTGAGTCTTGAGTTGTGTCAATGACAGTTCCTTCTACATGGTAGATACTTAGTAAATATATGGGGGGTTTTTTGTGACTATTTGCAAAGTAGGGCATAGAACTCTTTGGAGGCTTATGAAAACATGGAAGAAAGAGAGGGTATGCAAAATTTTGGATGATAAAGTACAACCTATAACCAGCAATCTACTTGACAAAACTGACTTGAAATGGAAAATGCACTTGGCGTGAACTTTAAAATTGTAGTTCACTTCTCAAATTAGTTCTAGGAAATTTAAAGGTAAGGTGGATATTACCTATTTTTATTATATGGAATGTATTAATCTTAAGCCGGAAAACAGAAAATGTGTGTGAGAATAAACTTACAGTAAGAAAAAAAATGTTGGATTTGGAGGAGAGGAAAGGAATTTACTTTACTGAGCACACACTATGTGACAGGTACATTGTGCCTGGTAACATGCTGAGCACATTTCTTCTAGCAATTTCTAACTGAGAAAAATGGGAGCTCAGTGTGTGTGACATTGAGATTCACTAAGTAAGTGATGCGCCAGTGATTAGAAAACGGATCTCTCCGATTCTAAAACCTAAATTTTACCATAGTTCCTTATTGCCTTCCAATGAGGTGGATTTAAAGACTATTAGAAACCTGTTCTTTTTAAAATTAGTCTTTGCTCTGCTCAGTATTCTGTAATAACCTAAATGGGAAAAAAATTTGAAAAATAGACACATGTATATGTATAACTGAATCACTTTGCTGTATACCTGAAACTAACACGACATTGTTAATCAACTATACTCCAATATAAAATAATATTTTTTTTATTAAAAGAATAAAATCAGTCATACTTTCAAACTGAATTCCTTTTTTTTAAAACATCTTTATTGAAGTATAATTGCTTTACAATGGTGTGTTATTTTCTGCTTTATAACAAAGTGAATCAGCTATACATATACATATATCCCCATATCTCCTCCCTCCCACCCTCCCTATCCCATCCCTCTAGGTGGTCACAAAGCACTGAGCTGATCTCCCTGTGCTATGTGGCTGCTTCCCACTAGCTATCTATTTTACATTTGGTAGTGTATATATGTCCATGCCACTCTCTCACTTCGTCCCAGCTTACCCTTCCCCCTCCCCTTCTCCTCAAGTGCATTCTCTATGTCTGCATCTTTATTCCAGCCCTGCCCCTAGGTTCTTCAGAACCATTTTTTTTTTTTTAAGATTCCATATATATGTGTTAGCATACAGTATTTATTTTTCTCTTTCTGACTTCACTCTGTATGACAGACTCTAGGTCCGTCCACCTCACTACAAATAACTCAATTTCATTTCTTTTTATGGCTGAGTAATATTCCATTGTATATATGTGCCACATCCTCTTTATCCATTCATCTGTCGATGGACACTTAGGTTGCTTCCAGGTCCTGGCTATTGTAAATAGAGCTGCAATGAACATTGTGGTACATGACACTTTTTGAATTATAGTTTTCTCAGGGTATATGCCCAGTAGTGGGATTGCTGGATCATATGGTAGTTCTATTTTTAGTTTTCTAAGGAACCTCCATACTGTTCTCCATAGTGGCTGTATCAATTTACATTCCCACCAACAGTGCAAGAGGGTTCCCTTTTCTCCACATCCTCTCCAGCATTTATTGTTTGTAGAGTTTTTGATGATGGCCATTCTGACTGGTGTGAGGTGATACTCCGTTGTAGTTTTGATTTGCATTTCTCTAATGATTAGTGATGCTGAGCATTCTTTCATGTGTTTGTTGGCAATCTGTGTATCTTCTTTGGAGAAATGTCTATTTAGGTCTTCTGCCCATTTTTGGAGTGGGTTGTTTGATTTTTTGATATTGAGCTGCATGAGCTGCTTGTAAATTTTGGAGATTAATCCTTTGTCAGTTGCTTCATTTGCAAATATTTTCTCCCATTCTGAGGGTTGTCTTTTAATCTTATTTATGGTTTCCTTTGCTGTGCAAAAACTTTTGAGTTTCATTAAGTCCCATTTGTTTATTTTTGTTTTTATTTCCATTCTCTAGGAGGTGGGTCAAAAAGGATCTTGCTGTGATTTCAAACTGAATTCTTAATACTATCTTTTATTTGTCTCTTAAACAAAGTCTGTCTATCCATCTGATTGAGTTGGTGTTCACTGTTCTTTCTAACGTGTTCCTTGTCATCTGTTTACACCCTTACACACATTGCTGACTTTCCCTACCAGCTAGAGTCAAGTTTCCTTGAGCTGCTCAATATCAATATTCTCCACCTCTGACAAAGACTCTCTCCTTGACCAAACTACGGTAAGGCTCCTCTGTTCCCTTTTCTTTACTAGGCCTAGACCTTGGACTTCCATGTCCATCCTCTCATCACCCAGTTTTAGCAAGAATTCTCCTAAGCAGTTTAGAGAACCTCCTTCACCCTCAATATCTGATCACGTCAGATGTCTAATCAAACTCTTCATACCACCCCTCCGTCCGTCAGATGTTGTCTGACTTGTCTGCCTTCAGCAAGAATCCTTTTAGGTCAGTTTAGCAAGAATTCTCCCTACCCCTGATGTCTCCTCTTAATAATTTTCCATCCACTGATCCTCCAACTTGCTTCTTGGCTATAAACCCCCTGCTTTGTTGTATTTGGAATGGAGCCCAGTTCTATACTAAGGTCTCTTTCCCCTTACTGCAATACTTCCTAAATAAAATCTGTATTTTTTACTGAAAAAATAAAAAAAAAACTTCAACGACCATACAGCTTTAGTTCTCTTTGATACCTCCACTACAGAAAAAACTATAAAGCTATAATTTCCCTCTAAGTTCTTAAATTCTGATTGTAGCTTTTCTCTGATTTCAACTACTCATCTTTTCACTTTTACCAATTCCCGATATTTATGGAACCAGTTCTTCATATTAATTTTCAACTTCTGAAATATGCAGGGCTGATAATAATGGGGACATGCCACGGAGAACACTAAAATAGTCATGCTAAATTTTTTATCTGTACAGAGTTTATAGTTTAAAAATTATTTTACATACATTTTCTCAAGATTAGACTTGAACTGAGAACTCTATATTTAGACACACTGTACTTATTTATTTATTTGCTTGCCAACTTTATTGAGATATTATTGACATATGTGTCTTCTTAATATGTATAAAATTACATAGTGAGTGTGGATATTTTAAACCAAAAGTATAATGAATAAAATTAGCCTTGCTCCCATACGGTTCATTGGATCAAAACATTTTCTGCTCATTGGAAAGTCTTTTTAAAAAAAAGGTAACCTTTTGTGAGGTTCTTTCTAATTGTTGGTTTAAGATTTCATTTTAATGTTTGTAATTGTTCTAGAACAAGGATATTTTTTGCCTACCTTGTAGTACTTATGCCTTCAGAGATCTAGCTGAAAGTTTGTCATTAAATCTCTCTGCATTCGGTGCTTCTCATTATCATCTTTATTTTCAGAGAGAAGTGTTTTAGAATTTGCATTCTGGTCTATCCAGTATATAGATCTGTGTTGTCTGTCAGTGGCAGTAACTCAACTCGTCCCTTTCGGAGCCATCAGTAGGGCACAGAACTCTTCTATATTGGTTGCTATAAAATGGAAGGCCTATGTTTCTTATGGGTTTCAGGTGCCATATTATGCTACCCTGTATTGAATATTTGATGTTGAAGGAAAATGGCAAGTGCTAGACAGACTCTCTGACCAACCCCATCTCCCCTGAAATAAGTCAAAAGACCCTGGTGTAAGAGGTGCTCTCCCCGTACCCAGAGGGAAAGAGCATCCTTATCTCTGAAGATGGAATAGAATCCTAGAAGAATCTGGAAAAAAATAGGCTTTGCTAAGTTTCCCCCAGATCACTACCTTTAGTTCATTCCTCTCACATTTTTTACACTCTGCCTCAAACCTAGTATAAAAACATTCAGGTTTAACCATGCTTCACATTTTCATTTCCTTATGAAGGTTAAATAAATGTGTGTGCTTTTCTCTTGCTAATCTGTCTTTTGTCAGTCCAGTTTACAGGGTCCCAGTTTAGGAACCTCAGCTAGGGAGAGGAAGAGATTCCCCCCCTTTGCCCCACCCCCAACCCACCACATGTCAATATAGTGAAAAGAATTAGGGCTGTGGCATGAGACAGATTTCATTTGAGTCCTGGCTCTCCAAGTTAATAGCTGTGTTACTCAAGCTTGGTGATACTTTATTTTCTCCATTGTAAAATGGGGATGAAAGTATTTGCTTCTCTAAGTTGTTGCAATAGTAAGTGAGATTAGATTTGTAAATAGGTAGCATTGTATATGACATGCATAAAAAGTGCTTTCTAACTGGCTACTATTCTTCAAATTATGTAAATCTTTCTTTAATAAGTAAGTGGTATGACATTATTCAATGAACCATGATATAACTATATTAAACATTTGTTTTTATATTAAAATAGGATTTATTTATGGTGTCAGAATAGAATTTTATACAGTTTTCTGTTGTACAGTTTTCTTCTTTTTAAATAGTATCCTATCCTTAATGACAAGAGAGGAAGAGAGAGAAAGAGAGGGAGAGGGACTGAGAGAGAGAATGAGAGAGAGAGAGAGAGAGAATATTGACCATGGAGTGATAACTAAGCATAGTATATTTTCTCTGTTGTATTTTCTCTATTTAGAAACACAAATATCTAAGATAAATAAATTTAAAACTAAGGCAAGGTAAATTTAGGAACATTAATATCCAGGTAAATTATATTACTCAAAAAAATAAAGATGCTCCATAATATCCAAAGACATGAATATCTCCTCTCTCTAAAGAGCACAGTGAGTGCAAATAGGAGTTTGGGAGATAAGAATACAGTAAGTCCCCTATATACTAACGAGTTCCATTCCAAGAGTGTGCTCATAAATCCAACAAAGTTGGCCTAGGTATCCAACTAACACAATTGGCTATATAGTACTATACTGTAATAGGTTTACAATACTTTTCACACAAATAATACATAAAAAACAAACACAAACACAAAAAATAAAGAAAACGTTTCTAATCTTAAAGTACAGTACCTTGAAAAGTACAGTAGTACAGTACAACAGCTGGCATTCAGGGGCTGGCATCGAGTGAACAGGCAAGAAGAGTTACTGACTGGAGGAGGGAAAGGAGGTGGGAGATGGTAGAGCTGAAGGATTGTCAGCAATAGGAGACAGAGGGCAAGCTGCAATTTCACTCATGCCTGATGTTGATGGCACAGGTTGTGATTCCTTGCTGGGTTCAATTCTATCTACCCCCTTGAAAAAATGATACAGTGATGTCTGGGTCATAGCTCTTTTTTTCTCATCATAGATGACATGGCAACCGTAGATTGCATTCTGAACGGCTGCTGCAACCTTCATGTACTATTCTACGTTGGAGTCCTGTGCCTCAAAAACTAACAGTGCCTCCTCGAATTAAAAAAAATCCCCTTGCCATTTCCTACATAGTGAATCTCTTCAGTTCTTCAGTTACTTCTTCTTCCTCTTGCCTCTTTTCATCCTTACTCTGGACCTCTAATTCCATCAGGTCTTCATTAGTAAGCTCCACATTCACATCTTTGAAAGTTTGAAACTTGAAGGTTCGTGTGTTGGGGACTTACTGTACACCCTTTGAAATCCTTAACAGCTACCGAAGCCACCTTGAATACATATAGCTTCTAAGTAACAACTCCATGCTATGCACATACAGCCTTAAAACAGTCCCCTTGTTTTGTCCTATCAACTAAACGGTTGACTTAATTCCGGATCTGTCACTACCTCTACCCATCACTAACTCTTAAATCTTCTGCTTACCTGCTTTCACTTACTGTATGCTTTCCTAATATTCTCCCACCTGTGAGTGTTTCTCTTATCTCTTGTCTCATCACTAGTATCTTTTCTTTCATTCAGCTGCCCTATCTCCACAGTTACCTATATACACATGGATATCTTCCCTAAGGAAATGTCTTAGGTCTTCTTTTGATCTGGTTTGAACTTCAGCTTATCCATGTTAAGCTCTAGTTCTGCAATTACACTGGGCATTTCATTGCTGTTATCAATGATCCATCCGTTCTCCTAACTTTATTATACCTTGAAAATCATACAACTGTACTCCTAGTCACCTCTCAGGAAAATTGAACTTTTGTCCAACTTTTTACATTCCAATAAGTCCCCAGATCCTGCCCTTGACCTCTCTCCCTAACACCTGCTGTCTTCCTTTTCAATTCTACTGCAACTGGCCTTTCCCCTTCTCCAACCTCAACAAGAGCCATTGTTTCTTAACTTAAGTCTCTTCCAGAGTCTCTCCTTTTGACTCTTTGTTACACACAATGCTGCCAAATTTAACACATGTATTAAATCTACTTTGTTCTAAATGAGTCTCACCAAGTTCCCACAGCCCATGCAATATATTTCCAACTCCCAAGCTCTATCCCACATTCCCTCTACATCCTCACCTCCTACTACTTCCATTCAACAAAGCTTATCTTCCACCTAAAACATTTTCCACAAGTGCTTTCCAGTCTTTTTTTTTTGTATCCTCTCTAAAGGAAATGCTCTTTTTTCTCCCATAGCTTTCTGTGAGCCTACCCACCCTTTCTGTTGCAACTTAAATCCCACAAAAGTCAATTCACTTTATTTCCATAGCACTTCCTTAAAATTTATTTTATAGAATTTACCACATTCTACCTTGCATAACACCTTAATAGTCACCTGTGCTCTTCTTTTATCTGTTCCATTAAATTGTAAGTTCCTTAGAGATGAAGTCATTTATTTTTATAGCAACTGTCATCTTTGCACTACTGGTAGTTTTTTTGCTTTGTTTAGTTTGTTTTGTTTTCATATATCAAACAAGGGAAGCAGGCTAATATTTAGTACATAATTATGATGCGGTAAGTACCATGCCATGTATTTTCAACACAATTACTCTAAGAATAAGGTTATTATGTCTATTTTACTGATGGAGAAACTTAGTCTTGGAGTAATTAACTAGTACAGAGTCACATACTCTGTACATGGGGTGGCCAGTTCTCTTTGATTCCCAAATTCATCCCCTGTCCTTTCCTTGTTGCTACTCTTTATTGCCCTTTCCAGATGTACTGCAATGATTTCCTTACATATCTGTCTTCTTCAACTGACTTTGAGTTCCAAAGAAGGGTAACATTTAGTAGGTGCACAATACATGTATGTAAAATGATGTTTGATGAGTAAATGGAAATTTGCAACACATTGAAAATTGACATTATAGCAAGATGGGAATCCCAGATAATTTTTATCTTGCTTTTTGTTTAACGTATTTATGGGGAACATTTGAAATTCCTGATCAGTGAAAAGAGCAAATAATGCATCTACTATTTTCATCCTGCATTCTCAGAGTCTAAAACCTTGTCGTGTAAAATGTGGTCTTTAAACCAACAGCATGTGTACCATGTAGGAGCTGGTTAGAAATGCAGCATCTTGGGTCCCTTCCCAGATTTACTGAATCAGAAACTTCATCCTACAAGAATCCCAGGCAATTCATATGCACATTAAAGTTTGCAGGGCACTGACTAAGATTGCCATCTTCTTGAAGGTAGAATTCATATAGGCAAAAAATGCTGTGAACTTTGCTTTGATTAGTAGATTCCTAGGATGAAGTAGCACATTTGTGAGCAAATGATGAGGCAGCCAATCATCCATTTTAATATAATCAGAATTAACAGGCAACACAGTCTACAATTACTGTCAAGAGACTTTACTGCTCTCCCCTTTTCCTTGCCCCTGCCCAGGCCGTTCCATTAACTGAGCCCTGGGAAACATTTCAATGACAAATGCAGCCAACAGTTTGATTTCCCTTTCAGTTTATATTTGCAAGTGAAAAAGAAAGGCTGAGGAATAAAGAAAGCACATTGCAAACAGCATAATGCAAATGAGGCCCCTTTAAACATCAAGCAATCAGCATAGGTACATGCCTTATGCTGTAGTCCCAAATGCAATCATTAGACAGCTTTCCCACTAGGGAAAGGGAAGACATCGAGTGCTATTGAACATTGCCAATTTTTATAGTGGATCAGCTTGAAAATATTTAGCACAGATGTTTCTGTAATTGTGACACACTGGGAAAATTCACATGTTCAATAGCCCTCTAACTCTCTCTTCCATCTGTGCAGTGTGATGGTCCACAGTTACTGCACTGGGCCATTATATGAAGCAGAGAGTAATGAGGTCTGGCTCAAGACCTATAGAAAGGTTCTCTTGTACCATCTGTGCAACTCTATTCACTTGCAGGTATAAGTGTGTTTGCCCTCTTTTATGGTTGTGGCTATTACATACCTACAAGGTTGCATTTATTTCCTGTACTCCGTGATTAAGCAGAACTTTGCCCACAGCCAGGATCTAGAGAAAATGAGTACAACAGGGAGTTGGAAAGCAGAAACCCCACTTTTCTTTCCTTGGTTCTAGCCTGAATTCTAATCAAGGTCAGTAAAGGCTGAAAGTTTTTACGAGCTGCCAGTTGTTTGGTGTATGCAAAGTAAGCTAATTGGCTCACTTGGGTTCTCAGTGAACAGGTGCCCAAGTCACAAACCATTGGCTTCATGTTTTTTATCTGAGCAAAGAGATCTCTTAGCAGAGTGTTCTTTCTGAGTATTTCAGTCCTCCGTGTTCTGGTTCACTTCTCTCAAATCTGAGATCGCTTGAATCTTGCCACATGGGTTAGCTTTTAGCCATGCCTGGTCATTTCGTGGCTGCTATGATCCTTAGGCTCTTGTTCTGTCTCTAATAGATTATAAATCTTCTAAGGAGAAGAGTCCTTTCTTCTGTTGACCCTCTTTCATTCTCACTGTTGATTGCAGAAGAGTTGTCATTCCTGACCCACTGAAGATAGAATTAATACAAATAGGATTAACTCCCACAGACATGTTTTGAGAATACTGTTGAAATATACTATGGGAGTAGAAAGCTTGGACTATTCGATCTTTCACAATGTGCTACATTTTCCTCTAGCTTCTAGCCTGTGGTCACTTGGACTTGAAAAACTACTCGCAAAACACCAAACAGTTTATCTGACTTTTCTCTCCTGCAACAAACCACCAGGCCAACAGATTTTTAAAACCACTCAGTCATTTTTAATGTGACCCCAGAAACATTTTTAATACCGTATTTTCAACTTGAGCTCTAAACATTTCATATATTTTGCAAGTAATTTGCAGGTTGAGTAAGCAATCCTGCCTAGATTGCTCATAAATTGAGGTCTGCCTCATTATCGTCATAGCCACCTTAGAGGAACTCCTAAACCAAATTAAGGAACTCGTTTTTTCTCTACACAATGCTTAGCAATTATAAAGCTTCAGAAAACAGTATACTTGAATTCTGACCTAAAGAGATAAGGAACATTTCCAATTATATGTTCTATCTCTCAATGATTATTTTGCTCCACACTGTAGGTCAAAGTCCCACATGGATGTTACTCAAGTTAGATGTACATATTTGAGGAAATAATCTAAAATCTGCATTAAAAGGACTTTGGCACAAATGGTTCCAGTAATTTAAGAGAAACATTAGTCTATCTGCTCAGCTATCCATGTTGTGGCAATATAGGAACAAACATGGCATTGGTCTATTGTTTGTATTTTCAACCATGTATTCAATTTTTATTTAACATGTATCAATCGCATATCTGTTATGTGTTAAGCACTAAGCTAGAGGGTTTATATACAAATATGGAAAAATAAAACAGATGTGTTATCCTCCTCCTTAAAGCTTATAATCCTTCAGGGATATAGGAAACCAAAAGGACAACTGAAATGTGACTAAGTCATTATATGGATAGCATAGGGTATCATAGACGCCCACAGAAGTAACCTAACACTTACTTGTAGGATGAAATACAGCTTCTCCTGAGATATAGTATCTTAGCAGATATCTAAAGGTTAAGTGGGCATTTTCAAGGAGACATGGAGTATAAAAGTATGTCACTTCAAAGGAGAAGCATCGACAAAGCTCTTTACATGTCAAGAGACTTCATATCCTGAAATTAGTTTTGTATAACATTAGATTACAGCCAATAGACCCATTTCCCAGAAGCTAGAAGAACCTGAAGGGTAGGAGAATTTGTCACCCTAAAATATGCCACCTTAGCGTAAGGATTATTGTGAACTGAAAGCAACTGAAAAGAAGCAGATACAAGAAAAGCTCTCTGCCCTCCCCCTATTTGCTTAAAAGCAGGACATAAATTTGTAAAGCTATCCCCGTCCCATCTCCACCAGGAAGAGACTACTCTAGACCCTTATCAGCATGGAGATGGCACCAGAGGAACCTACAAACAAGCCTTTCTAAAACTAGTCCTTTTCTACTATTAGTTCCCCCTTTATTTGCCTTCCTACAATTTGCTCCTTCTAGCTGCTCAAAGTTCCTTTCCTTTGTCTTGCCACTTTTCTACAAAAGGATTGTTCTTTGCTAAGATGCTCTATAAGCCCAAGTTCTCACCAAGCCCTTTCAGTTACTCATCATTGAGTATTCTCATGTATATGTGTGATGCATATGTTATTAAAATCCTGTGGTTTTTTTTCACTTGCTAACCTGTCTTTTGTTAGTCTAATTTACAGTACCCAAGCCAATGAACTTAAGATGGATAGAGGGAAAAATATTTTCCTCTCCATATATATATAAAATCCCACTGTGTGTGTATATATATATATATATGTATATATATATACACACATATATGCATTCCTAACAATCTCCTTGCTTTGCAAAATTGTCCAATAAAAACCACAATGCTTTCAAAATAAAATGGGGTTTGAGATACAAAACTCAAAAACATCAGTGACACACACAAAAAGGTAAGAACCTGCTAAAAATCGTGGTCGTTTTACATGTGTTAAGTGATTAAGAAATATATAAATAATCAGTAAATATGACATTTTTCCTTGAAAAAGACCTGAAGTTTGCTTGTAGAAGTTGATATCTGAAAGGTTGCAATTTGTGAGCTATTGTAAAATGCTATAAGGAAAGTTATCTGAAATCGGATGGAAAATTGTAACGCCAGATGTGGAGAGGTGTATTAGTTTTCACTTGCAACCATAAAAATTATCACAGATTTGGCAGTTTCCATGAGTTAGAAGTCTGGGCACAGACTTAGCTGGTTTCAAAATCAAGGTGTTAGTGAGGCCATGTTCCTTTCGGAGGCTTTGCAGAAGAATCGCTTCCAAGTTCATCCAATTGCTGCAGAATTCCGTTCCTGAGGAATATAAGTTGAGGTTCCCATTCCCTTGGTGGCTGTAAGCTGAAGCCCTCAGCTACTAGAGGGGTATCTCTAGTCCTTGCATGTGTCAAACCCTCCCAATGCTTGGGATGTCTCTGACTCATTTTTCTGCTTCATATCTGGCTCTAGCCAGGGAAACTTCTCTGCTTTTAGGGCTCATGGAATTAGATTAGGTCCACCTAGATAATCGAGGATAATCCTTCTTACTTCAGGTCAGTGATTAGTAACCTCCAGTATATCTGCAAAGTCCTTTACATCATGTAATATAATATATTCACAAACTTCAGGGATTCAGACATGGTACCCTTGGAGACCTATTCCATCTACCACCTACGGACATGGCTCATAAGATACATGGTGGACTGAGGGAATTGGAAGATGTTTGCATTCTGTGTATTCCTATGTAGGTCAGTTTAGCCAGGTGTTTATTTCTTCGGTCAACTGGTACATCTCGTGGATTAAATCATATATAAGCAAACATGAAATTTGTGTTATGCCCAAATTGTTCCTTCATATGTTATTTGCAATGGGACAAATTTGTGTTTTTAAAACAATCACTCTAGCAGAACTGATCATAACTATTTTAAGGAAAAGGAAATTAGAGTTGGCTTTTACTGACATGGGTGTAGTGGCAGGCTCATAAGCACGGTGGGTACAGAAATCTCTCTGGTCTCACATCTCTTCTAACTATAGGAACCTGGGATAATTACCACATATCTTTAGACCTTAATTTCCTCATTGGTAAAATAAAGTGTTTGGCCAAATAATCTCATAAGTACCTTCCAGATAAAAAATAATTCCCATAATAAATCTAAGCTCTAAGTAAATGTATAAATAACTTATAAACAAGATTTGAAGAAGCAATGACTATTTTCATATTTGTTGATGAGTACATCTGGCCAAAGGCCCTAAGTCCATTATCTGATAAAATGGCACTTTTATATCGCTTTGAAATTACGCAAGGATATGCTTTTGAATGAATATACTTTTGTCTCTGCGGATGAGAATGGAAACAAAAGAACAAACCACTTCGGTACAAAAGAAGAAATAGAAAGGATGACAGGATATAAATACTAGCTGGTGGTGAATTATATGTATTTTTCTGTAGAAAAATAAAATGGTATATAGAATGTGCTCCGTTGAGCTAATGCCGTAGATAGCTGAATCCAGATAGCTTGAATCAGGTTTGATTTTAGGTAGGTGCTGCTGAATGTTGTATCAGGAAACAGAGTGGAGATTCAGCCACCCCAGTGCAATATTTCCTCTTTCTTTGAGCCAGTTCACTAGACTGGCCCCAAGCTGTAAGAGAGAGATGGCTAAGCTCAAGTGCTCAGATAAGGTTATTAGGTCAGAGCTAAAAAATGTTCTTCCCGGCAATGGTGTTTTAATCTAACCAAATTTATTGAACTTTTTTTTCCCCACTCCTTAGGTTTTTTTTGCTACGTTGTGTAGGGGTTTAAAAAATGCATGAGCTCAGGCCCTATAATCGAGAAACTCACAGCCACAGTGGCAAAGCCCTCTCTCAACATCCCTTCTATCTGTTTCAACCCACGGATAACATGATGAGTCAGAAGGAAACCCTGTTAGATCTTACTAACTTGCCATTCCCAAGAAACTCCTTCTTTCTTTATCAGCTGTCAGTTGCGATGAGCTAGCTGCCAGTTACAGCTGACATCGGAAACTTGCTAGCAAATTACATGACCTAACGCAGCAGAGTCCGAGTCATGTAGCTTTCCTTCTTAACTAAAAATCACTTTTCACAATATGAGCCCTGTAGTTTTAAACTCTTCCTGGCCATGGGTAAATGGTTTCATTCAGTTGCTACAAAAGGGAAGCAAGCTTGTGTACCTAATACCAGTGTGGTCAGTTGATTTCCTCCAGTTTCATTCATATATCAGGTTATTTATGTCAAAAGTAGTCATAGGGGAGAATGGACACAGTTGTGAATGAGTGCAAGCTAATAACCACCCAGGCAAAACAATGTTATAATTGTATTTTAATGTTCATCACATGTTAATCAACGGTATCATTAAAATTGAAGGTCAGAATATCCTATTCATTCTTGAAATGAAAAAAATATGGGACTAAGTAATAAACGAACTATTCCAGGATTTTTCTCTTTAGTATTCAAAAAAAAGAATCTTCATATTTTTTTTTTACACAGTAAGGTATCTTGTTTACAGATTAAGAAAACTTTTTAAAGTCAAGTCTGCTCCATTACTTTGTGGCTCTGATTAAATACTAAGATGATTCAGAGTAAAAATCAACAACAACAGCAAATCAGTCTGTGCCTCTACGAGCATATGAAAATTTACATAATGATGGGCCTTTGATCTCAAAAGTGATGGTGTCATGAACCTTGACTAAACTGATCTATTTATTTTAAAAATCAGTATATGTGGATGGGCTTCCCTGGTGGCGCAGTGGTTAAGAATCTGCCTGCCAGTGCAGGGGACATGGGTTTGTGCCCTGGTCCGGGAAGATCGCACATGCCGTGGAGCAACTAAGCCCGTGAGCCACAACTACTGAGTCCGTGTGCCACAACTACTGAAGCCCGCGTGCCTAGAGCTTGTGCTCCACAAAAAAAGAAGCCACCACAATGAGAAGACCAAGCACCACAAAGAAGAGTAGCCTCCGCTTGCAGCAACTAGAGAAACCCAGCGTGCAGCAACGAAGACCCAATGCAGCCAAAAATAAATAAATAAAATTAATTAATTAGTAAAAATATAAAATAAAATAAAAATCAGTATATGTGGAAAGCATTTCAGCTAAAATAGAGAAGATATTCAAGATAGAGGTCATTATATTTGAATCCAGCTTTATTTTTTTAAAGCTGCAAGATTATTTTAACCCTTTATTGGTTGGCACATCTAAATTTTAGTCCCAGGTCTGCCATGGATTACTCATTTAAATTTGTCAAGTGATAGATTTTGTTTGGACCTCAATCTCCTTATGTGGAAAATTAAAGAGCTGACAAAATGAATCCTAAGATCCCTTCCACCTAGATCATTTTACTACCTCCATTTCTTTTTCTTTTATAAGACTCAACCAAATATTGCTGGGCTTCAAGTTCCACTTCAGCCTCCTTTCCCGAATAGAAAAAGATAGCTTGATTGTTATCTTTCCACCACCACCCTGAGTCCAGTCTCTCCCTTTCTCTCTCTCTCTCTGCACCCCCTCCACACACACACACACACACACACACACACACACACACACACACACACACACACACACTTTTATCCTTAAGTGGGAAAGACAAGGCTCCACTCCCTGGTCTGCAGATACCAGGAATATCCACTGACAAGACTCAGGTTTCAGTTAATCAGGGTACCATGAAAAGGTAAATGCCATAGGAGTGTTTTGTAATGGAATTGGGTTCCAGAGGGCACAGATTAAAGAGCTGAGAGAGAGTAGAAATGAAAGATGAATCTAGATGTAGGGTTGGTGAAAAATGTAACATCTGAATGAGACAATGTGTTTAAACGGGTTTATATTTTAGGAGGCACCTGAAGAGAGCAGAGATGAATGACATGAATAGAAATACTATTTTAGTGTAATTGAAAGAGCAGGGTTAGGGAGCTGGGCAAACCTAAGCTGGATGCAGTTTAATAGCTATATAACAGTAGCTAGTCGTTTAACCCTGTGTCACAGTTTTGTTATCTGTGAAACTGGATTAATTTTAATTGGTTAGGAGAATTCAATCATATTATGCACATAAACACTTAGCATGGTGCTTATCATATTTTAAATTATTACAAATTTTCTGAAAGCAAACCTTATTATGGTTGCCCTCATAGCATCTAGGCTAGAGCCTTGCAATTTCCTTACTTGTAAAAGGAGAATCTTGGGGGACATTATCCTTTGTGGAAATAAAATGTGATGGTTTTTCAATTCAGTGTGGCTCAATGCCCCTAGCAATAGTCCTTCTGCCAGATATCCCTCCAGTTTCCATATAATTTCTCAGTTTGGGCCTCATTCTAATACATTTGTAAATGAGGTTGACTGCTCAGGAAGGGGAGAAGTGGATCGTTCAATCAGTCGTTTACTCAGTAGGTATTTATTGAGTGCCTAACATGCACTAAACACCCTGTAGTGTGCGAAGACACACTAGTGATTTAAATAAACATTTCTCTGCTCTTATGGAGCTTGGAATCTAGAGTCGAAGGAAGACAATCAAATCATGACATATGTTAAATTGATCTTGTGATTTCTATAAAGGGAAGGTACACAGTGCTTGGAGAATCTGTGAGAGTTAGATATCACATTAAGGGAATCAGTGAGGGATCCCTCAAGCGAGGACATAATGCTAGAACTGAGTTTTGAAGACTCATTAGGAGAGGGAATTTCAGTACGAAAGAGCTGCCTATGAAAAGTCTCCATACAGGAAAGGAGCTTGGAATTATGTAGAATTGACTGACAAGCAAAATGTCTAAAATTTAGAGAGTAACAAAGGTTAAAAGATAAGAGAGGAGCAAAAAGAGGGGGGTAGGAATAAGAACCACTTCATCCTGAGAGCATTAGAAAGTCATGGAAGCATTTTAATCAGGAGTAGACCATTCTATTTCTGGCTTCACTGTGCAGAATGGAATTAAGAGGGGCCCAGGTGGGTAAGAGCAATCCAATCAGAAGTCTGTTTAATAGTAGAGACAGCAACTGATGGATGAATGGTGAAGATGAAGATGGACATGATAACAATCACAGGGATAAGAACACTTCAAGAAGAGCTGGTATGAGGGGGAGTTAGGCACTAAGACCCCTTTGGAAGATCCAAGAAGAATTGTTAAATAAGCAACTGTACCTACAAGACTGGACCTCAGAAAAGAGAATTAGAATGATGATGAAAATGTATGTGCCATCCCCATGTAGGTGGTAATTGAAGTCATCTGTATGAATAAGGATGGATAATGAGGAGACTACAGTAAGAAAATGAGAAGGAAAGAAGGGCTGAGACAGTGTTGAGATCTTCTCACATTTAGAGGTAAGGAAGAGGAAGGTGAGACTAAGAGACAGACAGTGAACAAAGGAGTAGAAGGAAAACCAGGAAAGCCCTAAGAACTTGCTTATCAACGTCAAATAACCATCTGAATACCACTTCTGGTTACATTTGACCCAATTACTATGAAGCCAGTTAAAATGGAAATAGCAAGTTTACTATAGGAAGTTTCTATATATAAAGAGACAACTTACTGGTTGCATTAATCTTGCATTTACAACTATTTAGAAAATTTGACTAAATATAATGAGTTCCATGTGATTCTTTTTTACATAACAAGAAACCTTGACATTGAAGGCAAGGTTTTGTTAGCAAAACTGTGTTTAATGTAATCAATTCTTTGCTTATTATTATATATGTATTTTCCTGCTGTATTGTAAAATGTGTATCTTCTTATGCAACTGTTATTTATTCGCTCTTTAGCACATTTAATGTAGTAATAGACCTATGCAAAATTTTATTAGTTTACATTAAATGACTATTTTAATTCTTACGCTCTTGGGGGTATTTGACTAAGAAATATATTTTCTTCCAACGAATGGGCTACCCTTGATAAAAGAAATTTATGATGAGATACTTTGAGAATATACAGATATGCTATTAATTTTCAAATCCATCCCCCTCCTCAAATTTGGCATCTATTAATAATTCCTGTCTGAATTAATTTTTAGTATAATGGGTACTATATGGTGAGTTTTCTAACTGCATCATTTTTTTCCGATATTTATTATTAGGAAGTAGATTGTAAACCATTATTACCTTTATTTATTTTGCTGTGTGCTTACATTTTCCTAGATTTAGTTAGTGAGAGCCTCTTCAAGCTGGCTTTTTTTAAAAAAAGGTAGAAATACTGCTTTATTTGAGAAACTTCTTCCAAATCACTTAAATGTGTTAAAAAAAAGTCATATATGTATATTTGTATATGTGTGTGTGTGTGTGTGTGTGTGTGTATATATATATATATGTGTGTGTGTGTGTGTGTTTATATGTCTTAGTATAATTTATTACTTTCTGGCCAATGTACCTTCTCTAACCTGGTCCTAAACTCAGCCATTTCTTCAAGGATCTCTGGTTCCTTGTGATGAGGAATGGAATTTAGAAACCAAAATATAGGTGCTAGGTATGTTTATTAGTGTAAACATCTTTTAAATGAAATTCTAATGCAAATCTCTTTTTTAGTCCCTGGCAAATATGTCAACAAACCAAGAAACAGACAAACACAAATGTTGTTATAAAACAAAATACAGGGACTTCCCTGGTGGTACAGTGGTTAAGAATCCGCCTGCCAATGCAGGCGACACGAGTTCGAGCCCTGGTCTGGGAAGATCCCACATGCCAGGGAGCAACTAATCCCATGCAACACAACTACTGAGCCTGCGTTCTAGAGCCCACAAGCCACAACTACTGAAGCCCACGCACCTAGAGCCCGTGCTCCGCAACAAGAGAAGCCACCACGATGAGAAGCTCGCGCACCGCCAACAAAGAGTAGCACCTGATCACCACAACTAGAGAGAGCCTGTGTGCAGCAATGAAGACCCAACGCAGCCAAAATATAAATTAATTAATTAATTAAAAAAAATAGGTTCTTATTAAAAAAAAAATTCAACCAAATAAATCTGAAATCTAATTAGTTTTAGTCAACAATTCATGAATCAGGCAACATCCCATCTAGTAAATAGAAAGGCACTCCCAGGAGCTGTACAAAATGGAAGGCTTTTATAACATGGCAGGACAAGGAGGTTATTAGCAAAAGAAAAGAAAGAATTGTCTCCACCAAGGTTACCTCACTAATGCTGACAAGAAAATTCCAGAAATTCCATTCCTGGGAGAAGTTGCAACTGCAATTAAATTTTGGTTTTCTGTCCTGGGGGCGAGTGACTTGACCTTGGGAATTTTGTTTCTTTTTTCTTCTTCTTTTATTTTTTAAACAAATTTTTCCTTTTGAACAAATTCTCAGCCTAACTGAGAGATGTGATCAAAATTTAAGGCATTACTGCTGCTCTCAGCTACCACTCTATAGTTTCCACAGGTTTGTTGATCTTTGGTGTGGTATCCATAGGTCATCATGTTTTTGCCTATTATCTGTGTAACATTCACAGTTAATAGTTCCAGACTCATAATCTTTAAACTGATTAGTCTCTTTGAATCTTTTCTGATATTCTGGTCTTAGGGAGATCATTTGCTTGTTGCTTAGTGACTGTGAATATATATTTAAAGCTTTTGAGAGAATATAACGTGCCAGGGGTTATCTCGGGGAGCTGCAGGGTGCAGTGGCTTGAAGCGGGGTCTTAGTTCCCTGACTGGGAATTGAACCCGGGCTGCAGAGGTGAAAGCACCATATGCTAGCCACTGGACCACAAGGGCCAGCAGGCTTGAAGCAGGACTTTAGTTCTTGTCTTCTTTGAGGAAAGAATTCAGCAAAGAGACAGAGGCAGAGGCAGTAAAGCAAGTAAAACATTTATTAGAAGCAAAGTACATGTGGAAGGACACATAGGCGAACTCAGAGAGAGACACATGCCAAAGGGGTAGTTTAAATCACTTATAAGCGGGCAGTTTTCTGGGCTCCCTCTGAAAAATCATCTGGCTCATGTCCATATTTGGTCTGACTCAGGGCCCTTCCAATGTGCGAGTGCATCTTTTAACCAAGATGGATTCCAGAACGAGGGGTTCTGGGAGGTTGGCAGGACATATTATGGGCTGCCCACCCTTCCCTGACTCCTAAGGATGCTTTCTGTGCATATGTGGTCTAGGAGGTCTCCTTGACTTCAAGAATGAGAAACATGTGGCCTCCTTATCTTTTACTCAAGCAGGACCCAGCTCCTTTCTGCTCCTGCCTTATCTTTATCTTGAAGTGTCTACAGGAGACAAATTCCAGCTGCTCAGCCTGGGGCCCAGCTATCTCCTGTCTCAGTATTATCTGAAGGTAGAAAAACATCACACATCTACAACATACATACATACATACATATATATATATAGAGAGACACACACACAAACATATAGACAGATGCAGAGACCTTGCAATTATTAATATTCATGGGAAAGATTTGTAAAATTTCTCAGTAGCCCAATTTCCAAATATCTCCTTTCTCTCTCTCTCTCTCTCAATCTCTCTCTCTCTCTTCTGATGAGAAACTTCTTCCTAAAGTTTGCATTTCAAAGAATGCCTCAGGTTCTAGAGAAGATGAGAAGATGGGGGTAGGAAATTTACATCAGAAAGGGACAGATTATGTGCAGGACAATTCTGTTTTCAAATTCCGGATCTTTTCAAACATTTTTAAAGAAATAGGTGAAGTTTGGGGGATTGACAAAAGAAAAAACAAAAAACGCAGGTAAACGTTGAACTTCCACAGCTCTGGATTTATACCTTTGGCCCAGCAGGGCTTTGCAAGACAGAGATAGTTTTTCCCAACTCTTTAAAATATTGGATTGTAGCTTTTTTGTTTTAGGTACATTTTATCTCTTAAATTTTTTATTAGACTTTTGCAATGAATCTTTCAATTAAGCTATTTTGGAATTTCAAAATCTTTTGTGGTCTTATGCATATTAATTAAAATAGGTATCTCATTCTGTTTGTTTGATTTGGATGCCCTTGCTTTTAAGTGCACTTCTTTTTAAAAAAATATTTATTTATTTATTTATGGCTGTGTAGGGTCTTCGTTTCTGTCCGAGGGCTTTCTCTAGTTGCGGCAAGTGGGGACCACTCTTCATCGCGGTGCGCGGGCCTCTCACTATCGCGGCCTCTCTTGTTGCGGAGCACAGGCTCCAGACGCGCAGGCTCAGTAATTGTGGCTCACGGGCCCAGTTGCTCCGCGGCATGTGGGATCTTCCCAGACCAGGGCTCGAACCCGTGTCCCCTGCATCGGCAGGCAGATTCTCAACCACTGCGCCACCAAGGAAGCCCTAAGTGCACTTCTTAAATGAGCTGGTCTATTTGGAACATTTTCCATAATGGCCACTGTAATTTCCCCTGAGGTCTGGCAGCAATTTGATAGGTCTCCAGCTGCAAATGGAGTTCAACCCACATTTCTGTCCAACCACACCTAGCTTCAAATGGGGGTGCAACTCACATTTCTGTTCAGCCATATTTTGGAGCTTCCAACATGACAGCTACCAAGACAAGCTCTCAGGACACAAAACAAGCTTCAACAGCTTTCAGGATCACAGTTCTCACACATAAAATAAGCAGGTATGCCAGAAGGCAGTGTGCTCAACTCTTTAAATATAAAGAACCCCATTTAAATAAAACTTTATTCAGCTGAGGCATTCTGCCAAACCCAGTCCAGTCTAAATCAGACCCAGTCCAGTTTTTAGATTGGACACATTATAGCTAAAATTGGACCCAGTGCAATCCCAGTCCCCAGCTGGTCTTTAAATTAGACCCAGTCCAACTCTGGCCAATAACCACTACCAATTCCTGTGGAATTGCACTCTGAAAGGCTAGGGGCTTGGCTCCCAGCAGAACCATCTGCCAGCTTAATTGAGATCCAGGAAGAATCCTCTACCAGCTCAAGCTGATCTGCTCTGTAAAAGAAAGCCAGTTAGATTGGGAACATGATGCAAAGAGAATGGAGCTCAAACCAAGAGGAACTTACCATTGGTCCTTGGAAATGGTGAGAAAGACAGAAAAATCCTCAACTCAAAGGGTTTGCAGGGTGCTGCAGTTGTGTTTCTTATTGTGCCTAAAGCTGCCAGAAGTCTCCTTTGATCCCACTGCTGCCACCAAGTCTGTTAAAAAACAAAATTCAACCAAGAACTTTGAAGATCTAATTGACTTTATTCAATGATTCATGAATCAAACAGCACCCTGTCTAATAAATAGAAAGGCACTCTGAAAAACTATACAAAATGGAAAGCTTTTATAGAAATGGAGCAGGATGAAGAGGTTATTAGCAAAATAAAAGAAAGGACTATTTCAGGCAAGTTTACCTCATTAGTGCTGACTTGGAAATTCCAAAAATTCCATTCCTGGGAGAATTTGAAACTATAAGTAAAGTGTTGCAATTAATTTGCTGCCCTGGGGGCTGTTGTTTTCTTCCCCTTCTTCTCATCCTCCCCCACCCTCCTCCTCCTCCTTCATCTTCTTCTACTTCTTTTTAACCATGTTAAATCTTAAGTTGAACTGATATCAAATGGTAGAATTTAGGTACAAATTCTACAGCACTATCTGCAAATGCTATAGGACATTTATTCTTATAATTAAGTACATCAAAAAGCTTGTCAGGCTTGAACTAATTCTTATAAAAATTAAACTCTTTTTTCAACTTACATGTAGACAGTTAGACTTTGAAATACTTAATTAGGATTTCAAGACTTTGAAAATTGTGTTCCTTCTCATCTTAACTGAATTAAAAACAATGCTAGATAAATTTAAAATTGTATTAAACATTAAAATATCATTTTTCTGTGAATCTAAGGTTTTTTTCCCAAGCCAGGAACTAATTGTACCACTTAAAATTAATAGCTTGGTTATATACACCTTTTGTTAATAATTAGAAGTTTAAGTGGGTGTAAAATGTGAACATGTTTTAACTAAGGCCTGCATTACCTTATACTCAAGCCAGCCATTGCATTAAGATGAGAACATACCTTGTTCATGAGCACTGAGTTAACTAAATCCAAAATCTGGTTGTGATTACATACATATGAAGTTAAAAACATATATGTTAAAAAGGAATGCTCTTTGATAAACAATCCCTCTCTGACTCTTAATATATGTCACTAACCAAGTCTTTGTTATTGTTATGTATAACACTTAGCAGTACCTGATATTTTTCAATAATTTTGTTCTTGGTTTATTGTCTTTCTCCTCCATTAAAATACAGTAAGTCCCCTACATATGAACCTTCAAGTTGCGAACTTTCAAAGAGTCAAATGTGCGTTCGCATATCCAATCCCGTAAGTAAGTTCATATGTCTGGCATACATTGTCACGTGTGTGCATCCTCTACAAGTGGTTGTACTTTTGTGTACTTTACTGTGCTGTACTGTATAGAGTACAGAAGTACTGTATCTTTATTTCAAGCCCCCACCATCAACATCAGGAGTGAATGAAGTTGCATCTTGCCCTCCATCTCCTATTGCTGCTGATCCTTCAGTCCTACCATCTCCCACCTCCTCTCCCTCCTCCAGTCAGTAACTCTTCTTGCCTGTTCACTCAATGCCAGCTCCTTTAAGCCAGCTGTTGTACTGTACTACTGTACTTTTCAAGGTACTGTACTGTATGATTTATTTTTTTATGTTTGTGTTTGTTTTTTATGTATTATTTGTGTGAAAAGTATTATAAACCTATTACAGTACAGTACTATATAGCCAATTGTTTTAGTTGGGTACCTATGCTAACTTTGTTGGACTTAAAGGACAAATTGGACCTAATGAACGCACTCTCAGAACAGAACTCGTTCGTATGTAGGGGACTTACAGTATGTGTTTCAGGAAGGCTGAGGCTTTTGTTTTGTCTCTAACACCTGAATAGTGCCTGACTTATAATAGCTACTAAATACATAGTTTTTTGATGAATGAAGCAATCATTCATAGTAGAAGGAATGAAAATACAGTGTGGATTGTGATTTTCTGTTGGAAAGACATATAATAGGACACTGTATCATGGGAGATCTGGAAAACTAAAAGGAAATTGAGGGAATGGGGTGAGTTTGGGGTAAATAGGTCAAGATATGAAGTTCAGGGCAAATAGGTAAAGATATGTATCAAAATAAAGTAATGACTCAAATTCCTGTGCTTATCATATTCTTAAGTGAAGTGTTCATATAGATAGAAAGTAAAGGTTTTCACTTTTGGGTTAGCTTGCTTTTTATCTTAAACAAGTAAAGATTTAAACAACAATTAGAAATGTAGTAAAATTAATGTGTGACCATGAAACCAATAACTAGCTAAGGGAATTCTGGATAACAAGTGGAAGTTAAATTAAAACAAAACAAAACAAAACAAAAAACTGTACATGTATCAAAAAAAAAAGACATGTTGTAATATCATGGCATGTCTTTTATACATGAAAAATAAATAAAAAGAATAACATCTATATATGTGGCTCTGTATGTATAGTATCTCATTTAATCTTCACAATGGCTTCACGGCGTTGGTATTATTATATCTTTTATAGAGCTTAAATCATTTGTCTGGACACATATCTAGTCACCAAGCCAATTTTAAGGCAACCATCAATACAGATTTTACTCTTACTAAACTTATATTTCCAAAAGTCCAATATCTATACCTCAGTGACTGTGGGCATATTACTTCCTGTAACTGGAAGCACTTTTCCTTTGCTTATTTTGTTTGTTTGTTTTGTTTTTAGTCTGGTGTCATCTGAGGAGTATACAGTGTAATCACAGGATCAATGCTTTTTAGAGATTACAGGTTAGAAATCATGGCAGATGTCATCCATAGAAAAGAGAAAGGGAAAAAGGAGAATCTGAGTGTGTAACTAATGTTTAGAGACCACGAAGCACACACATGAGAGAGATTTCAAAGGAAGCTGCTCAAAATAACAGCCCTGGCTTTTCATAGGTTGTCTTTGACTTATAAAAATGGAGCTGAAATAGAGCAAACAATGGAGCTGACAGTAGGCTAGCATGGACCAGAGCAAGTTTAATCAAAAGGGAGCTGAGTCATTGTGTACCCAATTCTCAACATTCCTGCCTGCTAGGGAAGAGGGAAGCTAGGAGAGGGTGAGAACTGGCTCTGGCTGAGGTTGCCAGGGTGGAATGAAAATTTCCAAACCCTGATTGTTAGAGAAAGGAGTTACAAATCCTTTGAGTGTGCATGAAGTTTTCTTCATGAATAAGCAAACAACATATGGAAAATCATATCTTTTTTTCCCCATAAAAATTAACTACATCATATCAGAAGTATTTATGGAGGCAGAAAACTAAAAACCCTCTTAGAAAAAGCATCTCTCTTTCCTTCATATTGCTGCTATCCCTTAAATGTCACAAATGCCTCAATCATGGCATTTATTGTATTGTATTGAAATTATATATTTATGTCTTTCTGTGTGATATACCACTGACCTTGCCTTATTCATTTTTTTTAAAGCTTCGAGGCTTGACAGAGTGCCTGGTACATAGAAAGCATTCAACGCACTTTTGCCGAATCAATGAATTCTGTTTGCAGATTGAAAGACACGGCAACTGTGCAAGGGAAAGGTGACTTTTAGAGAGGATGGTGATCAAATGCTATGAGAATGAAGCTGAGAAACTGCTGTTGTCACTCAGCACATTTAGTATCAGGGAATCCTGATTATACATAAGAGTTTGAGCACCACAAATAGCTTATATTCACAAGATTCAGGAAAAGATGCATATGAATATTTTTGTGTTTTCTTCCTAGCTCATTAATGATTGTGAGTATAACAGGAAAGGTCACTAGTTACTTTATAATGATAGTTGGAAGAGGAAGCATCTACACAATTTTTTTTTTCCAAAGTACTAGGGGAAGGTTATTGAGATTTTTGCCAAGATTATAGAGAACATCATGTTTCCTCTGGACTGCTACTGCTTGAAACTCTTCTGTGAGCTTAGAGAAATTTTCTTTTGTTACTGCAAAGAGTAGCATAAAAATTTTTGAGTGAAAACAAAAATGTCAAGAAGTATTTCCTGAGGTTTGATACCATGAGACATTCTAATTACATACAGTTTTATCAACATATTCTCCAAATATTGGGATTGCAGTTATGACAGGGGTCATTTATTTTTGTCTTTGACATATTGGAATTTTCTTTCTCCCTACCTGTGGGGTAGTATATGGAGTGGACCCTAACTAGGTACAAAGCTTTTAGCTTACTTTTACTTGAACAACTTTTTTTTTTTTATTACCAAGACTGTAAAATTCTTAATTGGAATACAGAATGCCCTTTCTCTTCATCTCCATGCTGCCCAAGACATGCCTTAGTCAGGCATGAATTCACCAAAACTCTGTTGAGTGTGTGCGCTGAGCCAGGCATTATAGGAAGTATTGGGGGTGAGTGAAGAACAAGACAGCCAAGTCCTCTGCTCTCATGGCCCTTACTGCCTAGCTGGGAAGAAAGTATTTGGTAAAATACATTTGATGATGGGAAATGAGAAATAAAGGGTGCTACAGATGTATAATCTAGAGCCATAACCCCATTTAGGAGTTCTGGAAGATCTGAAAAGGCTTCTTTGAGTAAACATATAAAGAATGAGACTTAGAGTAGCACTTGTCAAGTACCCCATTGCCCCTGCAGGCTGTAAAGGTAATTCAGATATTCAAATTGATAATATATTTCTGGACAGTAATTACTATTTCTATAACATAAGCTATTTTTATGATATATATATAATATAACATAAATACTATAATTATACTATTATATATTATAATCATCATACATATTATATATTATATATACTATACATTGCAATATTGAAATATATTATACATTTTACTATATATATATATAATTGCCAGTTAAATTTTTGGTTTGTTAAAAAATTAAAAGGGTTTCTTTAAAGAGTTTATGTGGTTATTAGGAGAAACAATCGGATCTTCATTTTTTAAAAAATGAAGCAAAACTTATATTATGTAAAACAGTCACTAATTGAGAAAACATTGTTTAAAATGTAAAATGTCTGGATAAGTTGTTTGCATTCCATCTAATTGGGCAGTATAGGTCCAATCAGCAAAAATCATTCTATTTTAGGAAAAAATGACATTTTTTCCTAAATGTAAAATGTCTGGATAAGTTGTTTGCATTCCATCTAATTGGGCAGTATAGGTCCAATCAGCAAAAATCATTCTATTTTAGGAAAAAATGACACTATGTCATTTTTGTAATGTATGTAAAAGGCACTTTACTCACTAAATTAGTCCAACATGTTTTCCAGATACATGATCTAAACAAAAATAAGTTAGTTTCTGATAACAATTACTAGCAAAAAGGAAAAGTTGGATTTATTTAGGCTTCCACTCTTAAATCCCTTTGATATTTGAGACTAGGTATTGTTTTAAAGAAATCTACGAACAAAATAATAGCAGCAATGGATATATTTAACTTCCTTCCTTTTTCTCTCCACAATAGCAAGCACTGTTTTGAACAAACCTGGGTTGTGTTGGGACTGTGCTACCATGTCCTATTTTCATCATGTCATATACCTAGCAAAAATCTGATCCCATTTTTATCTACAAAATGTAGTATGCTACTATAGCAGTATTTAAATAAGCATAGTTTGAACACCTACCATAATTATTTTATAACTTTGCCAGACTATAAAACAACATGAATGGCCAAGAAAGCCTCACTGAACTGTTCCCAACTTATTTCTCCCAACTTTGGCATTGTAAGGTGCTACGATTTGGTTCCTTTTTCTTTTTCATAGATTTAAAAAATGTTTTCTTCCAATTTTGAAAACTCACATATTCTGTGTTTTTTGTGGGACCAGTCACAAGTGACAATTTCCATAATGGGAAAAAAATCCTTCAGCTACCTAGATGAGGCATTCAAGTCTGGAAAGGGCCTCAAAAGTCATGTAACCTAGGTTCACTTTAAATGCTTGAGTTCTTTTTACAGTATACCTGCCACGTGGTGGTCAAGCTGCTGTTTGGATGCCCTCAGTGACAGGGTGTTTTGCTGTTTCAGAGACAGCTCGTTCCCCTGCTGTCAGCCCTGGTTTAGACATTTATTCTCCTTTTGAGCCCAAATACATTTTCTGGTAATTTCTTCCCATGATTTTTTTTTTTTTTTTTTTTTTTCCCCATGATTTTTAATGCTGTCCATTAACGCTGGGCCATGTTTAGTGTATCTATCCCTCTCAATCTCACTCCATGCAAACAGCCTCTGAGTTTCCTAGACATGGCTCTTGTTCTCTGGGGAGGACAGCAGCGCTGAGAGTGGTGACTGGCCAGGGGGGCAAGGCTTGTGTGTAGTTCTTAGTGTGTGAGGGTTTGGGGCTGGGAGAGGTAGAAAGGTATGTCTCAGAAGTAGGAGGGAAACATGAGGGCACTAGCCACCTGGAAATAGTACCACAAGGGTGGATGAGAGGGAACAGAGCTTGCTCACTGAGAAGTTTGAAGGCAAACTTGGCTGACTTCACTGTTTGTCTAAGACTGTATGCAAAATGTATCATGTTAAAGTGATATTTTACTGAGGGAGATTATGCATTATTTTCTGTCTTTTCTGTCAAAAAGAAAGCTCCAAACATACTCTTAGAGCTCAAGGTAAAATCACATATAATTTGAAAGTGGCTGCAAGGCCAATGAGCCTTCAAGAAAAAATAGTGGTTAAGGGAATAGACCCTGGGGTCAGACTACTTCAGTTCAAATCAAAAGCCTACTACATGGGATGTTTGATCTGTGGGTCTCAATCTCTTCATTTATAAAAGCAAGATAATGATAGAACCTACTTCATCTTACAATTGTGAGGGTTAAGGGAGCTTATATTTTCACAGTGTATTAATTTCTTTCAACATTATTTTATATCTTTGATAAGCCAGGTATCCTGCCTGGTGTTGAACCTTTTGAAGGAAGCAGAAATTTAAATTTGTTTTTGAATATTAGAACAAATGGTATTACACTGTACTTCTCTATGATATTCTCCTTGATTAACATTTTCAGTAACTTTATATTAAACCTCAGATTTGGGGAGTGAAGTTAACTGGCTTCAGAACTCATGAAAGATTAATATAGTTAACAGGCCATTTATGGTTCCACCAAAATATCGACATAGTTAGGAAGAAAATATGGAAAAGTATTTTGTCACTAAATTTTGTGTGTCATTTTTTTGTTGTTGTTTACTAGACTGTCTTTGCTTGAACAATAGATCCCTAAAAAGCCTTGCTTTTAACATCACATTTTTTGCAAGAAGGAATGTCAAATATTTTTCAAGAAAAAAAAAATCTAGAGCTGAACTTGGGTTGATTGAAATGCATTAAATAAATGAACAGTTTTTACCTTGTGTGACCGAGATCATTTATTTCAATTGCAGTGAGGTTCTCTCTCATAAGCAATCTTTCTGTATTTGAATTACCTCTGTGAAAAAGAAGAAAAAAAAAATCTACAAACTCAGTTTATGTCTTTAACTTCTCCAATACATACCATGTTTCAGCATCAATGTCTTCTGGTTTTGTTTTCTTAACAAGGAAGTCAAGGACAAATTATCCTCTTATTGACTTTCCTATTGTGTTAGACTGAATAACTATAATATCTGTGGTTTAGAATATTACTAAATATTTAAAATTTTTCAATGGTAACAAACTATTCTGGTTGCTATTTTTTCATAAGAAAATACATGGTTTCAGGTTACTCTCTAAGTATGTATTTTCAAGTATTAAGAATAATTGGATACTTACTAAAGTTTGCAAAGATATGTGAAAAATGAAAAGAGGGGATCAAATAAAAAACTGTACCTTCTTACATGTATGAGTGGCTTTCAACTGAGGAAAGAACAATTTCCACATCAGTGCCAAAGAGGCCAATGATTCTTACCCTATGCCTCAACCAAGACCCAGAAAACTACAGTAAATTATGTCTTACTGTTCTCAGTACATAACATAGACATTTGACCTCATGTTGCAAAAGGTCTCATATATATGAACTAGGGAAGAGAATGTTATACTTGGCCATGAATGCTACATTAAAAAAAAAAGAGATTCAGTTACAGTTTACAATTTTGTTAATATGACAGATTTATTATTGTTTTGGAGTGCTTTCTCAATCATTTTGGAAGCTTGCCTCACAGTCTTTCTCCTTGCCTGTAGATAGATGGGCACTGGTGAAGAGTTCTACTCAGAGGTTAGTGAAGCCTCATTGTACCTTATTATCAGTATCCACAGTCTCTTATCCATGCAGGATGGTGCCACTCAACCCAAAGATACCTGGAAAGTAGAACATTTTTTAAAACTGGAAGAAGTTTTCAAAATCAACTATTTCAACTATGTTATTTTCATAAAATGTATGGAAGAGTCAGCTGAGCTCCATATGAGCAATGTAGCATATGTGCAGGAGCCTGGGTGATGTAATGGTTACAAACCTTCACTCCTATTGCCTAGATGTTTGACTTGGGCAAGATTACTATTTTATAACTCACCAGGCCTCCTTACTTTCATTATTTATCTAATGATCTTCCAAATAGCACTGCTCTATTCTCAGGAATAAAAGAGAAAGTGCATATAACAGAGCAGTGTATTCCATTACCAAATCAGAGAGAGGGGAAAGTCCTCAAACAGATTTAATCTAATTGCATATTGATCATATGTTGAAGTTTTCACTTCCCTTCATAGAGCCATCCCTCTGGATATACATGCCCTGAGCAATTAATGTGGAGTCACCCAATGGAGTGGGCTTGATTGAGATCTGAAAAAAAATTCAGGCTCAGAGAGATGGTTGTCCTGCCAGATAATCCACTAGCAATGTGTTGGTGATTGTCTATACATTGTCTGTCAGCAGATAGCAGGGAGAAGGATAGCTTGTTGCTGACTTATCTTACAAGTGATGTACAAGTGACTCATTTGTACTGGTGAAAGACAGTGGCTCTTTGCTTGATGCTCAGGGTCTCTCAATCATATCTCATTCCTCATCTCAATATTTTTTTTTTATCTAGTCCAAGAGTTTATGTGCACACACACACACACACACACACACACAATCTACAGGGACCCACCATAACTTTTCTCTCTTATAATTTGGCTTTGGAAGATAAAATTTAAGTATCTTGTTGCATTTCTTTTCTATTTCCACAATATAGCAGACACTATTATTGCTCATCTCTTCTCTACTTATTTTTTGCATTGGAACTTCAATGGAATTCAGATGACAGTTTTCCCAGTTAAAACACTTACCTCATCTATCCAGATTCCCTTGTGGCTAGACATGGCTATATGTCTTAAATATGGCCAGGAAGATATGAGTAGAAATAGATCTGGTGGGGCTTCCAGATAAGCTATTGTTATTCTGATTAAAAGAATAAATAAATAAAAGATCAATTTGGCATGTCTACTGTGTATCACTCTCCCCTTCTTCCTGTCTTGGGCACTAATATAATGCCTGCATATGAAATGCTCATCCTATGAAGATGAACAAATAAAGAGATGGAACACAGAGAACTGGAATTAATTTTGGTCTTTGACAACTTTCTTGAGCAACTATGCCATCCTAGGGCTGCATATTTCAAGAATTCTTGTTACTTGATCAAGGTGGCAGAGTACAAAATTAATACAGACATCTGTTGCATTTCTATATATTAACAACAGAGTATCAGAAAGAAAAATTAAGAAAACAATACTATTTACAATTGCATCAAAAAGAATAAAATGCCTAGTAATAAATTTAACCAAGGAGGTGAAAGACCTATACTCTGGAAACTATAAGACATTGAAGAAAGAAACTGAATAACACAAATACATAGAAAGATACACTGTGTTCATGGATTGGAAGTACCCAAAGCAAACTACAGATTTAATGCAATTTCTATGAAAATACCATTGGATTTTTTTCACAGAACTAGAACAAATAATTCTAAAATGTGTATGGAATCACAAAAGGCCCCAGATAGTGAAGGCAATCTTGAGAAAGAAGAATAAAGCTAAGGGTATCATGCTTCCTGATTTCAACCTATACTGCAAAGCTAGAGTAATACAAACAGTATGGTCCTGGCACAAAAATGGACACAAAGATCAATGAAACAGAATAGAGAGCCCAGAAATAAACTCATTCTTATAAGGTCAATTAATCTATGACTAAGGAGGCAAGAACACAAAGTGGGGAAAAGACAGTCTCTTCAATGAATTGTGTTGGGAAAACTGGACAAATAAATGCAAAGGAATTAAACTGGACCACTTTCACATATACAAAAATAAACTCAAACTGGGTTAAAAACTTAAATGTAAGAATTGAAACCATAAAACTCCTAGAAGGAAATGTAGGCAGTAAACTCTGATATCAGTCATAGCAGTACCTTTTTGCATCTGTCTCCTCAGGTCAGACAAGGTAAACAAAAGCAAAACTAAACAAGTGGGACCACATCAGACTAAAAAGCTTCTGCACAGCAAAGGAAATATCAACAAAACAAAAAGGCAACCTACTAAACAGGGAAAGATATTTGCAAATGATATATCCTATAAGGAGTTAATATACAAAATATACAAAGAACTCATGCAACTCAATATCAAAAAGAACAAGTAATCCAAGTAAAAAATAGCCAGAGGATCTGAATAGATATTTTGCCAAAGGAGATATACAGGTGGGCAACAGACACATGAAAGGATACTCAGTATCACTAATTATCAGGAAAATGCAAATCAAAACCACAATGAAATATTGCCTCACACCTGTCAGAATGGTTGTTATCAAAAAAACAACAGGGGCTTCCCTGGTGGCGCAGTGGTTGAGAATCTGCCTGCTAATGCAGGGGACACGGGTTCGAGCCCTGGTCTGGGAAGATCCCACATGCTGTGGAGCAACTGGGTCTCTGAGCCACAACTACTGAGCCTGTGCATCTGGAGCCTGTGCTCCGCAACAAGAGAGGCCACGATAGTGAGAGGCCCGCACACTGCGATGAAGAGTGGACCCCACTTGCCGCAACTAGAGAAAGCCCTCGCACAGAAACGAAGACCCAACACAGCCAAAAATAAATAAATTAATAAATAAATGTATTTAAAAAAAAAAAGACAACAAATAACGATGTTGACAAGATATGGAGAAAACGGAACACTCGTACACTGTTGGTGTGACTATAAATTGTTTCAGCCACTATGAAAAACAGTATGGAGGCTCCTCAAAATATTAACAATTGAACTACCATATGACTCCAGCAATTGTACCTCTGGGTAGCTATCTGAAGAAAACAAAAACACTAATTCAAAGAAATATATGCAGGGACTTCCCTGGTGGTCCAGTGGTTAAGACTCTATGCCCCCAATGCAGAGGGTATGGGTTCGATCCCTGGTCAGGGAACTAAGATCCCACATGCCATATGGCATGGCCAAAAAAAATCCCCCCAGAAAACAAAGAAATATATGCACTCCTATGTTCACTGCAGTGTTATTCACAATAGGCAAGGTATGGAAGCAACCAGTGTCCATCAATAGATAAATGGATAAAGAAGTTGTGGTATATATATGCAATGGCATATTACTCATCTATAAAAAAAGAATGAAATCTTAACACTTGAAACATCATGGATGGATCTAGAGGGTACTATGCTAAGTGAAATAAGTCAGAGAGAGAAAGACAAAATATTATATAATTTCACTTATATGTGTAATCTAAAAAACAAACCAAATAAACAAACAAAATAAAATAGAAACAAACTCGTAGATACAAAAAATAAACTGGTGGTTGCCAGCGGAGAGGGAGTGAGAGAATGGACAAAATAAGTAAAGGGGATTAAGAGGTACACAATTCCTGTCACACAATAAACAAGTCATGGGCAGGGGGTATAATTTACAGCCTAAGGAATATATTCGACAATATTGTAATAACTTTGCATTCTGACAGATGGTTGCTAGACTTGTTTGGAGATCATTTCATAGTGTATATAAATGTCAAACCACTCTGTTGTACACCTGAAACTGATATTTTATGTCAACTATACTTCAAGTAATGAAAAACGATTTCTTGCTATATGATAAAATGAAACCCTGGGTATTTGCAAACCCTAACTGATGTCTAAACAATCCTCTTTTCATAAAAGAAAAGGAGATTGTGTTTAGCCATCTGGGTTGGAGCAGGGGCCAGAGCATAGGGATAGTCCCAAAACATGACTGAAGTACTTCAATAGCAGAAGCAGCATTATTACAAACTATACTTTGAAATGTTCTCCTGTCATACATGAAAATTGCTTAGTACAATGTCTATCACAAAGTAAAGATTTTACAAATTGAACTTAATTATTTTTAGAGGCAAGTTGAAAACTAGAAAACTCATGTTTTCTGACTCCAATTCCAATGTCCTTTCCATTACACCACTACGTGGGTCAGTAACCCAAGAAGCAGTGAGCACCCAAAACCAGTAATTCACTATAAGAATGTAACATCTATCCCTTGGGAAAGAGTCTAGAACATAGCTACCAGGTTAGAAAACAGTCTAAAACTCCTTATGGGACCTTTATTTTCCTACCCCAAAGAACTTCTAATTATTATTATTATTTTTTTAGTTATTGTTTTCCAGCCATAAACTTCTTTGTTGGTGTGATGAAGTCAATGGACCCATTCTAGAATAATATTTTTAAATGCATAAAATCACATGCATAGACTTTAATAAAAATCAGAGAAATGAAATGCAGTTATAAAAACACCTGTAACCCAGAAATGTTTGAAACAATTCTTCCTAGAGTTATAAGACTCATGACCTGACACTTTTGCAAAGGTGTTTCTGTTAATAATAAGTTATTGCCATTGTGACATAAGACATTCTTGAAGAAGAGAAATAAATATCCACCATTAAACCAGGGGCTGCCTCTTCGTTCAGCCCTTCTGTGATAAGGGGCTAAAGAGCTTTTGTGGCTACCAATGGTAAGATGGATTTTCACAAGCACTCACATGTACACACAAACTTTAAAAGGTAATATGTGAAGCTGACACCCAGGTAGTTACCAGGTGCCTTGCTCTTCTCAGAGTGTAGCTAGCAGATGGAGCGCTGCAAAATTATGTGATGATGAAGCTAGCCGTATATGTAGAGTGAGGGTCTCCTGAGTTATCGGAATCGGGTCTTTTGAATAATGGAAGATTACCAGGCTTTAGGAAGAAGTAGGGAAAGAGAGGTGATGGAATGTGGGGAAAACACATAAAATCATTCCTGTATATATCAATCATATATTCCAGTATGTATTTGTGGGCACTCTAATTTCTACTAATTGCAAATGAGAGCAAAGGGCTTTCTAAGATAAGGATTTAGCATAGGCAAAAGACAACTCAACTATGGATATTAAGTCTTCAGTTATTTGTATTAGATAGATTTATAACATTTATCATTTCTCTTAATATCAATTAGTTATTTTATCACTTGGTTATTTTATGCACAATATACAATTCTAAGTCACTCAAAGCAAAAACACTTTTCTTGCATGATGTACGTAGTATTACCCAATAAGTGGCTAATAGATTGTATTGAGTCCCTTATTGGTGCCTTTATGCTTTCTTGACAGTAAAGAAAACCAAAACTCAGAAAGAGAATAAAACACTCCCTCTCAAAAAAAGGTTTTCTTTCCTTTCTCCCCTTCCCCCAGTAACTGTCATTCAAACCATGATTGGACTAATTGCATTCAAATACATCAGAATATTTTTATATTTCTAACTATGTACATATTCTCAAGGTGAAAATCTGTGAGAAATAATTTGTGCAGCAGTGCTTTATAGCTGCCAAGAAATTTGGCAATTTCCTTTTGACCCAGGGACCAATGAGTTGCATAGCTTTTCCACATAATCAGACTCCTTGGTGCCTGGGGAAACCTCACATTCCACCTTGAACTCTGGTTGTAACTTTAGTTCCAACTGGGAGCTGACCCTACTTCTCACTCTTTTCCTTTCCATTTGTATGGCTTCCAGAATCCAGTCTGAAAGTCAGTCCTGGAGAGTTGTTTTCACACTCAGGTTATTATTATTTTTTTGGTAATATTTTGCCAAAGAATTAAGCTAGTGCAACCTTCAGAGGTCTATCTGTCTAGCCAACTCAGACATGGGTCAGTGGAGATCAGGAAATAACAGTGTCCAGAACTATCCTATCAGTGGTGTCTGTGTCCAGATTTGTGGGAACATACGCCCACCTCAAACTGTATGAGGCTTTGATCTTGATTTTGCCTGTGACGTGAAAACATTGTACAGCTGTGAAATAATGTCTGACTGTATTCCTCTGAGTTTGTCACGCCACACATTTGACAAGACTGAATATTTAAGAGGATTCAAGGTTGTACAATGACCTTTAGGTAGTATTGTGAAAACTAAATTTAGTAGGTTAAAATTGTTGTGGCATGTACTATGTCTCTCCAATCATTTGAGAAATTTCTTTTAAGTAAAATTGCATTAATCTGAACTTTCAGTTCTGTATTGTCATACTGTTAGGTTTCTTACAACTTTAAATGACTTAGAAATTTTCTTTCTTTTAGAGCTCAAAGTAGAAAGAATTTTTCTCTTATTCATGAAATAGCACTGATACAGTTTAATTAAAAATTACATACATAGGTTGATTAGTAAAATGCAAAATATTATATACTACCTTTAAACCAAAACATATATTGCATTAACAATAGAATTGTTTTTACACAGAAGGATAATATTGTTTATTTAAACACTGAGCGGGAAAGGAATTATACTTACACGCACACAAAATGAGGAAATAACCCCCAGGTTACAATGAAATGTCTATGAAATGTGAATTAAAATAAATACAAATATTTTTTTCCAACAGGCATGCCCAATACAGTGGTAACATTTACAAATTGCTAGCAGCATTTTAAATAAACTTAAGTTCAAAGCTTTCTGCTTCCCTTTTGACACTATTAAAAACACGATGTTCAGGTTTTATTAATATTTTAAATCTGAAAGACATTATGCGTATCTTGCTAAGGCTCCTGCAAAGTATGTTTGCATCACTATCATATTGGGGCTAAAACTTAATGCATAATGCACATGGGAATAGACATATATAGTCACTTGAAAAATGTTTACAAGTAGAATGGACAAGATTCTTTAGACGGTTTATGTTAAAAAGAATCAGAAATATTGTATTCAGTCTGATTCTTTAAAAATTCATTCAAAAAAAAATTTCATTCAACAGGTGGGATTGAGCAACAACTGCTTTCCAAGCTTTATGAGAGATGAACAAGACATAATCTCTGGCCTTGATGTATTCAGAGACTAGTGGAATAAATCTGTACAGGAGCAATTGAAAAAAATAATGTTGTAAGCGCTGTAATGGAGGTTTTATGTGGTCTTAAAGGAGGAGCATTAGAGAGAAAGTACTGAGGGTATTGGTGAGAGAGAAGATGAGGGAAGAAACCAATATTGTATGAAATTAAAGATTTAGAAGAGGGTATAATTCATGAAGTGAGGTGCCATTGGTGATTGGAAGAGCCGTTGAACAAAAAAACAAAGAACAGAGGTTGAATCTTTTATTTCATATGTTAAAAAAACAGGACAATAGACCCCAAATGGAGTCACTTATGCTAAGACCCACTTCCCCAACCGAGACTTAATTACAGTTTTGGCTCTTCCAGAAATGGAATCTTTAAAAAGTCAATTAGGAATCTCCTCATCAGCACTAGTTAAATCATCTGCCTGATAGACCCCTGTCGTCTCCTAAAGGAAATTAGCCTGGCAATAACAGACCCATTTTTGCCTGGTATAACTTCCTTGTTCCTGTTCCCTTCTGGGTATGAAAGTCTTTCATTTTGTACAGGTCCTCAGAGCTCCCTTCTAACTGCTACATTGGATGCTGCCCAATTTAAATCAATTTTTCCTCAAAATAAACTCTTAAAATTTTAAAAATATGCCTCAGTTTATCTTTTAACACATAGACGTGACCTTGGAAATGGTAGGCAACCTTTTGAGACTTCTCATGTCTAAATTAAGGTTACTATTGACAATATCAATCATTTGTTGTAAGCATTAAACAAGCTAATTAATATGGCTTGCCCAGTAAAACTCCTAGCACATAGTAACAGCTAAACTGGTTTTTATTTCTTTCCTCTACCACTGAATATGTGAGTGAATGAGTCTTGAGATGATTATAGCCACCAATCCTGGAACCTTCCAGATGAGTCAGATGAGGACCCAGACACTTTGGAAGAGACACATCATCCCAGCTATGCCTTGTTTAAATGTCTGACAATTCAGAGTCCATGCACATAATAAATGATTGTTTTATACCATAAGTTGTATGTAACCTGTTATCCACCATTAAATAACTAGAACACGCCCCAACCCCAAACCTTAACTCTAAGGCTGGATTTATTGGTAGAGACTAGAGATGATTGGGGTCATTCAATATGCATATAGCCTGTAAGTTCATTCTTTGAACGAGACTGGGAAGATTGAGGTGCCTAACAGCAAATGGTTTAAATATTCACTGAAAGTCTCAGGTCAATACAAAGGGCTTAAAGTCAGGACTTAGAGAAAAGGCAGGGTGGGTCCAGGAATTGGAAGTCTCAGAGTCAGTGAACTAAGACTCAGAGAATAAAATAACTAGGATTGTAAGTCTTTGTGGTCATAGAATGGAATATTAAACAGTAAGACTCTTTGATGTAGTAATTTTACCTAATCGAAAGTTTTCTTATCTTTATAAGATGTGGTGAAGCTGACTCAGTTGGAGTTCATAAGGAGTTTTGAATACATTTGCAAAAGGCTATAGAAGATTACTATTAGCAATGTAGATTTTGTGACATAATTATTAATGCTCACAGTAACAATAATGATAATATATCACTCAGTTCTTTGCCATAGTCCAAACTGTTCAGCAGAATATTGTTCTTCCTTTATTGTTCAAAAATAATTGAGATGAAAAGACAGGAACATCGTCACCAGCATCAGTCTCCTGTCATGAAAATCAACTGCAACACATCAGGGAGTAATCAAAATCATGTTCAAAACAATGATTCCTACCATCTATCTTTAGGGTGGGGAAACAATACAAAAACAGCTAATATTTACAACGGCGACCCAAGTGAGATATTTAACAACCTGTAATATGAGTGCCAACTAACTTTCAGACTATGCTATGCATTATGAAGAAAGAGAAATTACTACACAATATACCACAGAGTAACTGAAGTTCTGTTTTGCAGCATCAATCATTGCACAAGGTTTCAGAACAAAAAATGTAGCAAAAATAGAGAGACAACTACAGAGGACAGTTGAACACAGTTGTGAATGTTTGGTAGTAGAAAAGAACAACTGGGGAATTCCCTGGCAGTCCAGTGGTTAGGACTCAGCAATTCCACTACCTAGGTCCTGGGTTCAATCCCTGGTCGGGGAACTAAGATCCCACAAGCCGCACGGCATGGCCAAAAAAAAAAAGAACAACTGATGGATTAAAACAAAAAGGAAAATATTGGGGAAAAGGAACAATGTTACTGTGGGAATGAGATAGTCCTGGAAGAGGAATGGATGATTGAGGACAAAGGTTCGTGGTAAAGACTTCACATTAGAGAAGAAACTATTATTCTCATATGTCAGTGAAGATAATAAAACTGGACATGAATTTAGAGACACACTGAGTTGAGGAGCTTGATAGGAGGGAATCACAAATTCAGGGATCTCAAGAAGAATGTATTTCAACTACAAAAGCTGTGTGACGTTAAGAAGACGGTCAAGAGTAACCTCAGAATAGAATTGTAGAAGAAGTGCTATGTAATCAATAATACATAATTCTTCAATATCCAAAAATTTATTGTCAAACTGCAATAGGTGATTTAGACACAGTTCTGAGGAAAAAGAAAAAAGAAAAAGAGAGAGTATATAGTGAGAGGTGTGTAACACGCACAACCAGTACATTTCAGAGGATAATATATCAAAAATGTTTATACTATAAATACCGTATGCTGGTGCACATATATGGAATCTAAAAAAACGGTACTGATGAACCTAGTGGCAGGGCAGGAATAAAGACACAGATGTTGAGAAGGGACTTAAGCACATGGGGTGGGGAGGGGAAGCTGGGAGGAAGTGAGAGAGTGGCATGGACATATATACACTACCAAATGTAAAATCGATGGTTAGTGGGAAGCTGCTGCATAGCACAGGGAGATCAGCTCGGTGCTTTGTGACCACCTAGAGGGGTGGGATAGGGAGGGTGGGAGGGAGGCTCAAGATGGAGGGGATATGCAGATATATGTATACGTATAGCTGATTCACTTTGTTGTACAGCAGAAACTAACACAACATTGTAAAGCAATTATACTCCAATAAAGATATTTAAAAAATTAAAAAATAAAGGTGCCAAATGCGAAAAAAAAAAAAAGTTTATACTAAAGAAAAGTTTGTGAAATTCTAAGTGTTGGCCCTGCCCGCAGCTGAAAGAGGTTCTTTCTAGTCAGTTTTTCATTCTGTGACTCTGCCATACTGCCCTACCTTAAAAAGGATCAGTGTCATAGCCAAAAGTAATATCTATCAGCTAAAGATGTACATACCCAATGGCCTTTGAGATGACCTCAAGGTAGCTCCCAGTAAGAACATACCATATTGCATGATCTGATCAATTTCCTCTCAAACAGTGTGATATCAGGAAATAAAGAGTAATAGTGAAATAGATATAGTAGTAGATACAAAATGTACAGCCATAGAGAGACAGGAGAAAAAGAATTGGAAACACAGAGAGAAACACAAAGATGGGTTGAGTCATAAGAAAGCAGAGCCACTAGAACAAGAAGCCACCCACTCTTCTGTGGCATGTGTAAGGTATGGGGGTGAATGGGTGCATGGGTGTAATCAGGTGCTCAATGAGGTTACCGATCAAAACTCTGTAACTTGGTATAATCTGCAGTATCTGCAGTGTAACTCAATACTATGGTTCATATCAGGAATCAAGTTCTTAATTGAACTCCTGAATTGCAAAGTACAAGAGGTCCAAGAATCATGATGTTTGGATCCTATGTGTATTCTGCTTGCTCAAATATTCCCTGCAATATGAAATTGACTGATGGGTTGCCTATTCACTTTGATCTGGTCTGTTCACATGTTCTAAGAAAATCATCAGAACTTTGAAAAAAATAGAGTCATATAAAGTATATTTATATTAATAAAAATTATGTTTCAATAACTATGCAAAGGTTAAATATATATCAGTGTAGGCAGGTGTTAATTTTTATTCATATGCTAAAGCAGGTGTTTGAAGCATAAGCATTGAAAGCGGAATCATGTTCACTATATAATATTAAGTGAAAATAGTGATTAAAATTTTATTATAAATTTGTAAATATAGAGATATTAAAGAAAAAACAAAGTAAATTCATCAACATTGATGTTAATGGTGGCAAGTGCCGGGCTGGATAAGAGGCAATTTTCTTTCCATCTAATGTGTTGTCTTATTCTGTAATGCACAGAAGGTATTTGATAATTATGACATACTAGAAAGAGTCACCTGAAACTAAAAATTAAGGCAAGAAAGACAATGCCTTGCTTAAAGTTTATGTTTTTAGTACTTTAGGGATTATCTGCTTCAATCCAACAAGAATATTAATTCCTATCTCTCCTCATTTTAGGGTAATGTATCTCAAGCTATAGCACTGTTTTAGTACCTTCTCCCCAGTTCTGCCTGATGTCCAGTGGTCCATTATAGTTTTGTTGCAGGAAGGGGGACCCCTTCCAGGGCCTGAGAGTGGGCTCTTGTCCAACACTCAGAAATGAATTGTCCAAGGAGACACACATGCTGACAAAGCAGGAGACTTTACTGGGCAGGGGCACCTGGGTGGAGAGCAGGAGGCTAAGGGAACCCAGGAGAACTGCTCTGCCACATGGCTAGCCGTCTCAGGTTTTATGGTAATGGGGTTAGTTTCATGGTTGTCTCTGGCCAGTCATTCTGACTCAGGGCCCTTCCTGGTGGTGCACACATCGCTCAGCCGAGATGGATTCCAGCGAAGAGGATTCTGGGAGGTTGGTAGGACATATGGACTGGTGTCTCCTTTTGACCTTTCCCGAATTCTTCCGGTTGGTGGTGGCTTGTTAGTTCCGTGTTCCTTACCAGGACCTCCTGGTTAAGATAACTCATGCAAATGGTTACTGTGGTGCCTAGCCAGGGTGGGCGGTTTCAGTCAGTGTTTCCCCTAACAGTTTTCAGGGTAATCTAGGTTCTTTCTTATGGAAACCTTGAAATGATGGCCAGAGATTTAACATGTAGCGTGTCAAAATACTCTCAAGGCATTAATATCAAATAAAGATCAGAATGCTGGTAGAAAACGCACATATTAAACACTGTTTCCATCACATGAAGGGGATAACACTCTCTTCCTAGTCACCACCCCCTCTCACCTGGTTACTGCCATAACCTCCTAACCAGCCTTCCTGCTTTACATCTGGCACCCTGCCGTCTGTCTCAACATGACAGCCGGAGAAAATTTTTTCAATTATAAGGATCATTTCACTTCTCTACTCCAAACTTCATAAAGGTTTCCCATTTCATTAAAAATAAAAGCACAAATGTTACCAAGAAGAATTTACATGATCTTTCTTCTCTGCACCATCACCCACTAGTCTTTTCTTTGCTCACAGCATTCTAAGCACCCCGGGCTCCTCACGGTTTCCTGAACACAGTGTGCAAACACTTCCATTAAGGTCCCTGGCCTGGCTGTTCTCTCTGCTGGGAATTCTCTTGAGTCAGATATCTGAGGGGCTACCTTCTCAACGAGTCCTTTAATGATAATCATTTTGTAAATTGTAACCAGCACCTAGCATAGTTCAATCACTCATAATTCCCATTACCCTGATTCACCTTTCCTTTTTCTATAGAATTTAACATATTTTAATATTCAAAATAATTTGCTTATTTATTATGTATAATATTTACTGTTTGTCTCTACCTACTAGAATACAAGCTCACAAAGGCAGGGATCTTTGTGTGTTTTAATCACCAGTGTATCCCAAGTACCACAATTTGTGCTTGGCCTACAATAGGCGCTCAAGAAATATTTGATGAATGAAAGAGTAAATGGATAAATACATCTTTTCTTATGCTCAAATAAAATAAAAGGAAAACGTAAATTTATTAAACTAGAAACAAGTAGGCATAGGTTTCCCAACAATATTTTTACAGCTTTTTAAACAAATGCGTTATCATTAATATTCAAGGTTATCCCAGATAACGTGGAAATTTCATCCCAACTTTCCAAAAGAAATAATTGGTATGGCAGAATCAGTGGATAACTCCAAAACCTTGTGCTCCCTCTGGTTGTTTCTAGGAAGAAACTGCCTAGCCAGGGATTACATTTCTCTGTGTGACTAGTTCCTGCCAGTAGAATTTAAGTAAAAGTAACGTGTATCACTTCCTAACCAAGGTGACTACGTAAGTGGGTGTACTTATTTCTAAACCATCTCTTTACCTGTCTGTCAGCTGGGAATAGAGAACTCCGAGACATAAGAAGATAGAATGTCACAAGATGAAAAATCCTCGGTCCCAGAATCACTACATGGAGGAAAGACGCCTGCAAATTAATACTTACATTTGATTGTTATATGAGTGAGGAATATACATTTATTATGTGAAGTGTGAAGTCATTGAACTTCGTGGATTTATTGGATATAACAGTTGGCATGACTTTAAATGCAAAAAATAATTTAGTTAGGCTCTAAAGTTAGGCATCATGTATTTGCAGAGGATCACAATTACAGAATTCTTGGTCTTCTAGAACTGCACAGTTCAAATGCCCAGTCAGAAAAACCTAACTTCCCGTAATGAACCATTGTTGCTGAATGACATTTGTAAAGTCAAATGTTTGAGGAAGCTGTTAATAAGAACAGCATACTATATAGAGTCTGATTTTACAACCAAAATTTATTTGTAATGTAATTACAAAAAAAATGTAATAGATGAACTAAATGAGTGTAGGTAGAAGTCCTTGCTAAAGGCTTAAACCACATTTAGTTCATGTGAATGATTAATAAAGGATTATATAAAGAAGTTATGGTATGAAAGAGGATATATAAATAGATGAGAGTCTCCAAGAACATGTGCAGAAAACTAATGGCAGATATCATTCTCAGATGAATATAAAAAGAATTTAGAAGCCCATTCTTCAGATTCTAATCTGGGTGCCTTCACTTTCTGAGTTGCAAAGTTTCGAAAGAAAGAACAAGAGCAGCTAAAAGATATTATCAGTTGTCATAATTACTGATGAATTAAACAACTCTTCCTAAAAATTCAGAATAAAATATATATATTTATTCCGTAAGGTGGATCTATGCTATTTTCATTCTGCCATAGTAAAAAAAAAAATTCTGAAGAGAACTTCGTTAATAAGACTATCAGTTTACAATCTAAATATCAAGACATGAAAATATCACTGCTTTATATCCTCATTTAGAGTTAATTAAAAATTCTTCAATTTCTGAATAAAAAATTTAAAAAATATGTCCTGTCTGCTGAAGCTAAGAAAATTGGCTTCACAGCTGGCTGACTGGTTCACTCAGCAAGAAATTGGTCAACTTTCCAAGATCTGAAAAAATGCATTTCACACAGTGCCAAGAATCATAAAATTGCTAAGCCAACTGGGAGTTAAAGAACTCAGACAAATTAGACCTGGTTTGGAAAAATAAGAACAGTTCAAATCTTCACTGACCCTCTCAAGCTAAACTATGTCTAACACTTGGACCCATTTCACTGAATTTTCTAATGTAACTTTCTTAGTGTAATAAATATTCGGTCTTAAAACTCTTCATAGCCTATGGCTTCTCAACAGTAATCCATTCTTGATTTCCTTGCCATGTTCTGGCAAGCTAGCTCACCTTTTCAGCATACACGTTTCCTTTTTTGACCTTCAAGGGAAGAGAATCCTTGGTGTTTGTCTAGAATATTATGGCTACAATGTAGGACGTGCCTCCTACCACTTGGCGAGCAACATAAACTGTCTCCTGCTCTGTCTTGCTAGGAAGTTGAGAGGAAGTTGCCATTTATAGTGTTTAATATATTTCCTGTAAATGTGTAGGAAATGCTTGTTTGAAGTTCTGAAGCAAACTACCTTGATATTTACAGAGATGAGATAAACTACTTGATGAAAGAAATCACATTCAAGAAAGGATCCTATGAGAGGAAGGCAGCCTGTTTATTTACATGAAGATCAAAGAAATTTCAAATGAATTGAGACTACATTTTTTTTTTTCCCTGAGTGATTGCAAAGAAAAATCTATATGGCTGAAAGAGAAAAGTGGTAAGTCTTTAATGACTGTATTTTGAGTTTTTGTATTAAAAAATTGGTAAGCAAAATAAAACCATATGCTTGTAAAATTTTTAGTTTTTAAAAAAAAATTCTACATTTTCCACACTGATCAATATTAAATTATAATGAAATAAATTAAAGTTATAGTTCATTGATATTGTGCTTGGTAATTTTTTTAGAAATTACGGACAACTGTGCTTATTCAAGCACAAAGAAAGCTACACTTAACAAATAAATGCTATCAATGATTAAAGGCCTTTATAATCAAAGCCAGTAGAGTATTGTATAGATGCCAGGATAATTTAATACAACCAAGAGAATTCCTCTAAATACCCAACACCATAATGATTTGCTGCCTAATACAATATTCTTCTCTCTAGAAAAGAATAGATATTGTCCCCAAATGAGAAACTTAAGAGTGCTGTTTCATGTGAGGGAAAACCACACATTCTTAAATCATTAGCTGTTCCCTTCTTTTATGTAATTTATCTCCTTTTTCTCTCTTACTAAGGTTGACTGATCTTTAAAGAATAGGAAGGAAGGCAAAAATACAATCAACTTCAAAAATCACTTTGGCACAGCGCAGCAAAATTCATCTAATTAAAACATTATACAGTATGCTAATAATTATGTTTCCTATAGTGCCTTTTCATCAAGGATTTCAAAGTCAAATTTACAATTCCTCAATTATGCTTTGGACATCTCTAATCCCTACGGCTGGTAAATCTTCCTCCCTTCCCCCTTCCTAATGTGTGCTCAAAGTTCTAACTGAATTTAATGGACAATCATTTTGCCTCCAAATCTGCAAGACTTGGGTTCTCTTTCAACTTCTTTTGCCTTTAGCTGAGTGACTGATTCTGGGTAATTTGTAAGCAGAAGTTGGGCAATTTAAAAATGTTCAAAATCTGAATTATAGGTTTTTAAAACTGAATAAGCGTTTATGACTTTTTAGTCACAAGTGCTTAGCTTAAAGAGAAGTACCAAAATTCTGCCTTCACAAGCTAAAGGTGATTAGCAAAGAACGAAAGTAAAGCATGGAAGTTAGTGCTTTTAAGGTCCTTATAAACAATGGCATCTCTAAATAGATTAGCTGTTTAAATATGTGCTATTGCCCTCATAGCCCAAGTATTTCTTGAATGTACCCCCTCTCCCTTATCTTAACAGATATATAAAACTGTATTTGACTTAATCCCTGTACACATTATCAAAATTCCCAATCAGTTGGGTCTAACTAAGGCAATTTCACTGAATAATGTTCCTTCTTCTATAATTATGCTGCCTGTGGTCATTAGTCTCTCAACAGGCCCTTTCTGGACTTCTGTAACTAGATTTATTTTTTTCTGCTTTAAAAAGTAATGACTATCTTGAGATAGATAGATAGATTTTTTTTTTTTTTTCTTTCTTCAAAACAAGAATATTTGTCTACCGATTTTGTTATGTCATTTCATTTTTGAGGCTTGGCTTTTAACTGTTCTGATATTTTCTTTTTCTTGAAATTCCTTTGCATGATTCAAACATTTAAAAAGCTTGCCTTAACTAAGTTAGAATTTTTTATTACCACAGTTTTAAAAGCACTAAATGTTCAGCTTGGCACTATATGCTAAGGCCTAAATTATCTAGAGTCTAATTCCAAATCTGTCATTAACTGTCCATGTATCGTTCAGCAATCCAGATAAACACACTAGTTCTTAGTGTCTTCTAAAACAAAGTGAATGACCTTAATATGTCGTTAAATATTAAGAACTATGCAGTTCAAAGTTAAAGCTTAATTCAGGTGCCTTGACTTTCCTGATACTTTATTAGCTAAAAACAACAATGCAGTGGGTATTAAAAGCCTACTCTCTACAAGGTACCGTGTCAGTAGGACACACGTTAATAGAAAGAAAAACCAGAAATGATCCTTCCTTCATTCACTCTTATATCTGTACAATTTTTACCTGTTTCCATATATACTATTTTATTTGACGTTCCTAACAATTTATGAGATGGAAAGGAAAGTTATTATTAGCCCCATTTAAGAGATAAAGGCAAGTATCTTCAAAAAGATCAAGCATTAAAAAAAAAAAAAAAGATCAAGCATTTATTAGGAAATTCTAGAGCAAGTGAGAGAGGCAGAACTAAAACTATGTAAGAAGTTATTATTGCTACATATTGATTAGTGTGCACTGTTTTTGAATGACATTCTTTAGGCCTCTCTTCCTGAACCACATAATATTGTCCCACTGTGAAACAAGCATTACAATTTTGTATTTACTTCTAATGCATCTCAAAGGGAACCTTGTTTAATGATGTAACATTTGTAAATCTCTTTGAATAAAGGAATCATTTAAATGCAAAGTACTGGTGAACATTATCCCCTTTACTCTCCCACTGAGTACATAAAAATCAAATAGGGCTAACTGTGATCTTTTAGGAACATAAAAATGACATAAATTGACTCTTTGCACCTTCCTACACCAACCCCTGGTAAAACTGTGCACCTCAGGCAGATTTCTAAGTGAGGTTATGCTGCCCAGGCCACAAGTTCTCCGTAGAGCATAGCGGGGGAAATTGACAAGCTGAAAACCTTTCTTAAACTTGCACTTGGTCTCAAATCAGCAGGTATTGGGAATTAGTTTTTCACACAGCTTGAGCAAATGCATAGACAGAGGGGAAATCATGGCTCTTGCACAGGAGGGGAAATCATGGCTCTTGGAATCAAAAATAATGCTGCATGACTGAGAAAAAGAATTCTGCACAATTTTACCAGTCCTGCTGCCATTGGCCATTGTGAGCACCTCCTCTTCCTCTTTTCCTCTTATTTCCTTCCTGTTTCCACTTCCAACATAGGCCTTTAACATGTTGTTCAAAAAACTCTGCTATTGGTATCCTAGTGGGTTTGCTGCTTGAATTTCTTAATAAACTAGATTTCCCCAAATTCAACTCTCTTTGATCCCATTCTTGACTAGGATGTACCCCTTCACCTATCCAATATAATTCCTAAACTTCCGCTTAGGATATTAAAAACTTCACAAGCAGTGCCTGACTTTCCTCTTTCATCCAGGCTGTCATTTTTGGTGCCCTTTTGCTTATTAATGTTTCTGAAGGATTTCTCATGCCTCCCCATATGTATCTCATCTTTACCTATGCACCAAATCTGCAAAATCCTGCTTAGACACATCAGAGAGTGACACATTTTAAAATTATTGATGTAAAATCTATGTACAGTGAAAGGCACAGATCTTAAATGAAAAACTCAATGAGTTTTGATAAATGTGTACATCCTGTAAACAACACCCCCAAACAAGATATAGGACTTTTCTACTACTCATTAAATCCCCATAACCCTATAAGCTATCAGTACTGTGTCTGGCTTCTTTGCAATTCCATATAAATTCTAGATACCATTTATCAGGTTGAGAAATTCCCTTCTATTTTTGGTTTGTGAAGGGCTTTTATCATGATCGCAGTTTAAATTTTGTCAAATGATTCTCCTGCATCTATTGAGATGACCACATGATTTTCCTCATTATTCTGTCAAAATTTTTATCAATTTTTAAAAATATTATACCAACCTTGCATTTTCAGGAAAAACCCAACTTCACATTGTTGTCTTATTTTTTTATACATTTTCAAATTTGATTTTCTAAAATTTTTTAAAATTTTTGTATAAATATTTATAAGTGATCTATAATTTTTTTTTTCTTGTATTGTCCTCGTTTGGTTTGGTGTCATGGTAATGTTAGCTTCATAAAATCAGTTGGGAAGTGTTCCTTCCCTCTTCCTCCATTTGCTGAGAGAGATTGTGTAAGATTGATATTATTTCTTCCTTAAATATTCTATAGATATCACAAGTGCTGTTGTATTGGCTTAGAGTTTTCTTTGTGGGAAGGTTTTTAATTACCACTTCATTTTCTTTAGTAGATATAGGGTAATTAAGGTTTTTAATTCACTTGAGTCAGTTCTGGTAACTTGATTTTCAAAAAAATTTTGGTTGCCTCTAAGCTAGTTAATTTGTTGTCATAATGTTGTTCATCATCTTCCCTCATCTTCATTTTGCTGTTTAAAACATGCAGCAATGCCCCCTCTTTAATTATGATATTGGTAATTAACATTTCATTTCTCTTTTTATTGATCAGTCTAGCTAAAGGTTAATCGATCGTATTTTTTTCAAAAAAATTTTTTGTTTTTCTCATAGTTGTCCATTTTCTATTTCACTAATTTACACTTTTACTAATATTACTTCCTTCTTATATAAATTTAAATTTAATTTGGAATTTTTTTTTTCAGTTTCTTAATTGGAAGCTTAACTCTTGGTTTTGAACATTTCTTCTTATATAATGTAAGCATTTAAGTATAATTTTTCTTCTAAAATTAGTTTTAATTGTAATTCACAGACTATATGTATATATCATACAGATATAATATATAAATATATAATACATCTAAAATATACTTTGTATTTCGTTTACATAAATTCAAAAAATTTAATATTTTCCTTGTGATTTGTCTTTAGTCTCTCAATAGTTTATAAGAATTTTTGACAGCTTTATTCAGATATACTTCACATACCATATACTTCACCCATTTAAAGTTTACTATTCAGCCACTTTCAGTATATTAAGAGAATTTATTACCAGAATAAATTTTAGAATATTTTCATTTTTCCAAAAAAGAAACTCAGTAACCCTTGGCTATTTCTACTCATTTCCCCTATCCACAGCTATATGCAACCACTAATCTACTTTCTGTCTATACAGAGTTGTCTATTCTAGACATTTTATATAAGTGGAATCATATCATATGCGGTCCTTCTTGAGTTTTTTTTTTTTTTTTTTACATAGCATAATGTTTTCAAGTCATACTCATGTAAGCCAATTTCTTATAATAAATCCCTTTGTATAAATACACAGATATCCTATTGGTTCTTTTTCTCCGGAGAACCCTAACACAGATTTTGGTACAGAATTTTGGTACAGAGAGTGGTTCTAGAGGAATAAAATGTTAGGTATGGGTTTTCTTAACTGATTCTGGGGTTTCCAGAATAGCTGTCTAATCTGGTTAGATTTAAAGACACTAATGTCTCTATTTCTAGTAGTAAATAGAGCACTGATAGTCCATGGCATTATCTGGCCATACAGATAAGCAAAGATCACAACTGGATATTCATAATCAAACACTTATAAGAAGCAAGGATCTAGGTGACAGTGTATATGATACTTTCGAATATTTTTGTCAAACTAACAATTAAAGTGAAATTGGCTGGTTGTTCCTAAAGTTGCTGGACAAAGCGGGGAAGAAAAATAATGTGCCCAGGGATTAGAATTCCCAGCTCAAGTGCCACGTAAGTGACCTGAAATCTTCCACGTGTGCCCTCCAAGAGACCTTTGTCACCTATAGCCACAGGGCTGAGATTGCTGAAAACCAAATCCAAAGCTTCATGCTGTGAGTGGCTGAATTACAACCCAAATTGAATTCCCAGCCTCACAGGGTATCTATTTTACAAAGTGAGGACACTAATTAGGAAGGGATGGGATCCTCAAAGTTGGAATCTGGATGTGTGAGAAGAACCTGAGATGAAGCTGGGGAAACTGAGCCCCTAAATTCCTGAGTCTTCTTTGCCAGTAGAAGCAGCCTCACCACCTCACCTGAGGGAATTAACCCTGCACTGCTTGAGGAAACTGTAATGGCCTCCCCTGAAGCAGTTGCTCTGCAAAATGATGTTGATCCTCCTCAGAACTCATCCCCATGACCCCTCTTTTCTACTAGACCAATAACTAGATCCAGGGAGCCCAGCAGGCCCCTGGATGAGGTACAAAGTGTGACCCTGAAGAGGTGTGCTAAAACTAATGACTTGAATTTTCTAAGTCATACAGACAGAAATTCAGAGACTATATATGAAGATGGATATTAAAGGAGTGGTATAATGGTGGAAAAAACCATAAAGTTAGATCAGGCTAAATGTATTTCTATGAGCCCACTAAGCACAGCTATTGCCTTTAATGTTGCAGCTCAGGGAGTTAGAAAGGGGTCTAACTGGTCATTGGTTGGTTGGCTGAAACATGGACCAAAAGGTAGCCCACAGTAAATGAGTTAGAAGTGCCAGACCTGCCTTGGTTTACTATAGAGGAAAAGATTCAAAGATATGGGGAGATTGGAATGTTACAGTAGATTTGTCCTTTAAGACCTACTCGCCCACCCTGGAAGGACTGAGAAGACACAATTTTCCCCATGACTGTAAGAAAAATATTTTAAGACTTCTTGAAGAGTTCTATGATGGCTATTCTCTGTAAGCCAGATCTTACAGTGAGAACTGTGGGCACTGAATTGGGAAACTTAAATGCAACGGGAGTAGTAATTGGATCCAAGGGTAATGGGGGCCAAGTGGCAGCACTCAACTCCTAAATGCAAGGTGGGTAGTAGTTACCACAATGGACAGCAGAGTAAAAGCAACATGTGTAGCAGAAGTGTTATTGTTAAAATATTCACTATACTCCTTATAACATCCTCCTCATTGGGCCCATCCTGTGATATTATATTCCCCACCCAAACTTTCTCACAATTGGAAATGTGACTTCTCTTGACCATTGTTATATGAGTAGAAATGACATGTACTCTTTCTAAGTAGAAGCTTTAAAATTATGGCATGGGTCTTCTGTGTCTCTTTTTCTTCTGTCACAAGAATGGCTCTACTCTAGAGAGGGACTCTTCCTTCGCCTAGATCCCAGTGGGAAAGGGATGTAGAGCAGAGACACAGACAACATATAATGCAAATAAAAATTATGCTTTTGTTTTTATGAGTTACTAGAATTCAGATGATGTTTTTTATTGTAGCACAACCTCATAAAACTGACTGTTACTCTGTGGAATGCCATGTAGTAACTGGAACTCATGTTTGGATCTGAAATACTTAGTGGTGATTTTACAAAATGAAGTACAGTGTAAGTTCTCTAACACAATATTAGTTAAGTAAATTAAAAACATAACAAATGAGTCAAACTACATATTTTAAAAGGGTGCATACAAATTCAATAAAGCATATCAAATACATTACAACTTTTGCCTGTGGGAGCTAAGGAAAATGTGAATGAAGAACAGAGATAAAAATGTGTAAAATAATAAATGAATATTAACCTACGTATGCATATGCTTACATGCATAATACTTATATCCTTGAAAAGATGAGAAATGTTGAAAATGTGAAAACTAATAAGAGGAGTATAATTAACTCAACACTTTGCTCCTGAGGACCAAAAAAGGAACAAACAAAATTATCAAAGAAAGAGAGGAAAAAAACAAATTTTAGGGAAGTTAATAGAGGAGAATATTTCACCAAGTAGGCAGCTATTTAACAGCACCAAATGCCATGAAAGGTCAAAGTAGAGAGGAATTGACAAGTGACTATTTGCCTTGCCTTTTATAAAGTCACTAATGCAATCCTATACTTCTATAAGTGTAGATATTATGAAAGCATGGGGCTGATTTAGAAGGGAAATTTGGAAGCAGTTTGTCAGGGAACTGTGTAATTGCATGTATCCCTCCCTCCTAACCTTTTGCAAGAGAGAAGTGAATTTGATAGCTTTAATTGTATATCTAAGCTGGAAAAAAATTCTTTTCACGGGTTTTGTGGTGACAGCACCTTAGAAGTGTTGGCCAGCTTACAAGGTGTTGTGGAAAGTCCCTTTGGCATTCAGCAAAAATTGTCAGTCACTTTCTGTCTACTCTTTGAGAGATGATAGTTGTCTTACTTTAGAACACGTAATAGTTACTTTTAAATAAGCTTTTATTTCCTTGCTGTGCTTTTTATTTACTGAGCCCACTGGACTAGTTTCTGCCAGCTCAACGAGGTGTAAGCGCCTAGCAGGTAAGGGCTGGCTTCAGTTGCCTTGTATTCTCCAGGTGTGCTCTGTGTCCTTGGCAGAACACTAGAGGACAGAAGCCTCTGCACAGTGATGCTTGTAGCTTTTCTCCCTTTCTGATTTCATATTTGCCTAAAAGAATTGAATTTGTGGCAAAACAAAATTTTGTTCTGTAGTTTGTCTCAATATCCCCATGGTCCAAATTTTCGATGGCTACATTATTCTACAATTTTTATGACCTTAGAGCTTCCTGATATGATACTTGTTTATCTCTCCTTCTCATGCTTATTTTATTGGAAAGATGTTGGGGAGTTTGTGATAAGGAAGTAGAATCTTAATTTCTCAAAAAAAAAAAACCTTTAGTTGTGAAGTCTCAACAGGAAAAAATGTTTAAGAGAAAGGAAGATAAGAGAACAATACAGAAATTAAAGGAGATGATTATTTTTTTAAATTAGAATTGAAATTTTTTGAAACATTAATATTTTAAGTAATAAAAGTAGATTATTGTATTTGAGTAGATTGAAGGATACAGGCATTTAATTCTTAACCTCAGTTCACTTCCACCTCTCACAACATTCTCCCAAGATGCATTATGTGTTATGTAAATTATTTTGAGTTCATGATAAAAGAAAATTTTCCTGAAGTTTGATCAAAGGAACAATAGTCTTAAGAGGTATCCTTTGAAATAAGGAAAAATTCTGCCTTCTATATTATCTTGGAGACTCCCAGTGCACATAAATATATTAGAAGCTCTAAGATTAACTGACTTAAAGGAACTGTTTAACTTGATTTAATATAATTTTTCCAAACTTATTTGATCCCATAAAGTTTTTTTTTTCTATAATAGCTATTAATTTGCCTTGGAAATAAGACTTTTTTGGAGCATGCTTTGGTAAATATGGCAAGGGTATTTGCATGTTAAAATTGTGATACTTGATTACTATAGTGCCTGACATAATCTTCATTTGGTAAATATTTATTGTAAATTTAAAGCCAATGAATTTACCTTATTTCAGTTGACTAAACAATAGCTTAAGATAATTAGCAGAGGTGTTATAATCCCTGCTGAAAGGAAGAGGAAATGAAGGTTAGCAGAATAAGTAAATTCCCAAAGGTCATGCATCTAGTTGGTTGAGGAAGTCAGGAATTAAGGGAGATTTTTTTCAATTGGTGATTTTTTGCACCAGTGTCAATTTATTAGGCAAACATCTAATTTATTTAATAGCTATAGATGACCACATTGTATAAATTATCCCCCCAAATAATTTTCAAAAACCAAATATTATGTTATAACAATGTATATTGATCAAATAGAATAATAACCAAAATTTTGTTCAAGCTTCTAGTGCATAGCCCAGTTATCAGAAAGAATTTAAGAGATAGGATAAAGATAACATTCTAAATTAAGGAAAAGGCAAAATAAGTTTTAACCATTGTTCGATTTTTAAAAGAAGCCAGACACTGTAGTCATGGCATTCATTTTGGTATAAGACATAGTAAGGCCAGAATATACTATCTTGCACTGAGCAGTAAAAATGGCACTCAATTTTTTTAAGTGTGAGTAAATATTATAATGTATTCTAAAATTCCCAGCAGCATAAAATGACCTATAAATTGACGTAAATTCTATAAATTTCTACAGTCTTTCAGATTTCTACACCCTGAAGCAACCACACTCTCTTGAAATGAGCTCTAGCTCATAAGATTAGCAAATAGGTAGTGAAAAGGAGCAGGAACAATCTGCTTAGACATTCACACCTACATATCGGTGCTGAAGGCACAAGGACCAAGGAAAGGCAGTGCATCCTGCATCCTGCTGAAAAGCACGTGGCTTGTCCATTGCTTTAGGAATCTTTGATCAATGTAGATCTATTAAACACAATTTAAATTTATATTTATCTTCACTATTACATCCCAGAAGGCTTCAATATTACACTAAACTTTCACCATCTGTTAAGATCCTCAGTTTATTGTGGAGAAGAACCAACATTAGTCTAATATTATTCATGGGCTATGTCTGAATTTTTCACTTCATGACTCTTTAATATTGCATTAAAATGGAACAAAATAGCATTGATTTCTTAATTTTAAAACTAGAACTCTTGCCAAGAAAAGCAGCATCTATATCAGTTTATTACAAACCATTTCATAAACTTCAAAGGATCTAGCATAATATATATACCTAACAGGCATTTAATAATTGCATTTCCATTAAATGGTGAATGTGGCAGAATGCTAGAGGCTGTCTAATGTTCATTGTTCCTTTCTTTCATTGTTACATTTTACCCATATTAGAAAAGGTAACCTTGAAAAAAAACCTATATTTTTCAGTGTCTTTTGTAACTTGCAATATATAGTACAAGTTTTACCAATTTTATTAATGGCATATGAACAGAAGTTATATACGACACTCCAGTTTTACCCTTTAGTAAAAACAGGCCACATACTGCCCTGGTCTCTTTTTCCATTCCTGTGGCTGAGAGATGGAGGAAACTTGAACCTGAGAGGGAGGCTTCATGTTGAGCATGGCAGATCTGTTCCTATAGCCTTGGACTATGTACCTCTGAACTGCTATATGAGAGAGAAATAAACAAACTTCTTTAGTCATTGTATTTTGGGATTTCTTGTTACAGCAGCTTAGCCTAACATATAGTGAGCTGCATGGAAACATATTCAGAAAAGGAGGTAGACATGGATTCTTCCCCCAAGTGCAATACCGGCAACAGCAGGAGGAAGAATAAATTATTAATAATAAAATAATACTTCCGACTAGCCTATCATTTTGTGGTTTAAGAGTTTAAGCACTTTAATATTTAGTGTCGAGAAACACTTCCCATCTGTGTGACTGTGCATGCCATTTAAATATTCTGTGCCTAAGTTTCTACATTTGTTAAATGAGTATAACTTCCGTTCCATGTTGCTTTGAGGAATAAATAAATATCTGAAAGGTTGCATTAGTTAGACATTAATTGTCCCATTCTAGTCTTTTCTAATATATTGCATTGCCTCTATATGCTAGAGGGTTTGAGTTTCTCTCAACCTGGGTTGTCTAGAAACCTGGGGCTCCATGGACATAGTCTCAGAAATAGACTTTCTGTGATTTTTAAAAGGGTTCAATTATTACTCAAATTTGAAAAGATGGTTTATTAAGTAAGCTTACCAGCTGAAGAGATTATGTTTTATCTCTGCATATACCTTTGTATCTAATGTTATCGTATGCATATAGTTAAATGGATGCCTTTAATTACATGTTGCATTAAATACATCACCTTTAGAAACTATGATGATTAGCTAGTACATTGAATTATTTTACCCTGTGGATATTTTATAATGTTTTTGAGGAGGGATTTTTTGCTTAAAAATATGATTTTAGTATTACTGTCTCATAGGCAACTAATTTAGGCAAATAGATAGTCTGGATGAATTAGATAAATTAGCTCCATCTTCAATTTTGTTTTTTAGTTTTGGTTTTGTTACTTTATTTTGACATGTGGATAAGTCACTCCGTGACTTAAAGATTCTTTAAGTAATTATTCTATCTGAAGCATATGGAGTTCAGTTTTAAGCTATGGGGCAGAGGATAAAAAGAACACTGTTGTAAATTTTATTGTGATTATATTGAATTTTAATAGTTCATTTAACTCAGGATAATTTGCTTCTTAGATTACTAGATAATGGTTTTGAGGATGAAGCAGTATTTTATTCTTTTCTGTATACCATCATTTGCATAATGCATGTAAATGGAAGAATGAGTAAATGAATGAATGGATAAGAGAGTGATAAGCTATTAAAATACTCCCACCTTGGGTTATTAGGTGCTGCTTCAAAAGCTGGCTGTGTAAGGAGAGCACACTCCTCTCTTTTTCTCACCCTACAATCTTTTAGGAATTATTAGATGGAGAGCCTGATGTGCCTCTGAAAAAACAGTTAGGTCTACTGTGGCTATGCTGTGTTCCAGAGTCAGAGACTGCTATAGATTGAATGCCTGTCCTCGCAACAAATTCATATGTAGAAACCTAATCCCCAGTTTGATGGTATTTGGAGGTGGGGCTATTGGGAGGTGATTAGGTCATGAGTGTGGAGCCCTCGTGAATGGGATTAGTGCCTTTACATTAGAGATTAGAGACCACAGAGAGCACCTTCACCCCTTCTGCTATGTGAGGTTACAGTAAGAAGACTGTCATCTATGAACCAGGAAGCAACCCTTCAACCCTAATGCTACATCTGCTGGTGATTTTATTTTGGATTTGCCCATCTCCAGAATTGTGAGAAATAAATTTCTGTTGTATAAGCCATCCAGTCTATGGTATTCTGTTATAGCAACCTGAACTGACTAAGACAGAGACCTACCTTCTCCCACCACTGAGGGGAACATATTCCTTTCTCCCATGCACATAAATGTAACACTGGGGATCCTTCCATTGCTGTAATAATTGGATATTAATATAAACTCTGTGCACTAAAAATTGGTTATGGAAATAAATTGTCTGTACTGGGAGCAGGAAATCGAACAATTTTGCTTTATTTTCCTTATTCACAAAGAAGAATCGAAGGAAAACTTAAAATAATAGAACTTTTTCTAAATCAAATATCTAAAACAATTTAAAATAATTTAAAGAATATAGAAATGCTGTATATATTGGCCTACTCTTTTTGTACTGGGATATATTTCTGCTCTTTTAATTTCAACAGGCAACCTGTCAGATATGTGAGGGACTTCCTGTTTTTCCCCAAATTTTCTAAAATTTGCTGTTTAAATGCATTTTAATCCAAAGTTAAGGAAAGAAGACTGTTTCAAAAACTCTGGAAGACAAAATTATTTCAAGTCTTTGAAGGAATTGAATAAAATATACATTTTCAGAAACTAATTGGAAATAAAAGATAATCATGAAGTCTGCAGATATTTATCCAGAGGTTGTTCTCATTTCCCTCTTCTAACTGAGGCCTCCTCCTTTGGAGCAGCCAACTATATACAACCCTAAGTAATTTCTCCTGGTATAAAGGATGTGCCAGATAAGCAAAAGAGGTTGAAATATTCAGAAAACTAACCAGGACCTTATATCTGATAAACTATCAGGATTCAATGGTTAGACGAAGCTATAGAACTTTAAAGACACATTGAAGCTACCACTTAAGAACTTCCGGCCAAAAGCGATTCTAAATCACAGAAGTGCCAAAGTTTACCTGAAAAGTTTATATGTTTTTGCTTTCAAAGTTTCATGAACAGTTTTCTACTTAGATCCTATAGAACATAATGATTAGAAAAATCTTTTAAACTCATTGAAATATAGTCAGAATTATATGCATTTTTTCTTAAGTATCCATTGCTTATATTTTTAAAAACTTGCTCTTTTAAAAAGATTTTTTTTTCTAGCTTTATTGGGAGTAAATTGACATATAACATTGTATAAGTTTAAGGTGTAAAATGTGATGATTTGATATGCTTTGTGAAATGTTTAATAAATAGGTTAGTTAACACAAAGTTAACATTTTATTTTTTATGATAAGAACTTTTAAGATTTACTTTCAGCAACTTTCAAGTGTACATACAGGGTTTTTAACCATAATTACCATATTGTGCATTAGATCTCCAGAATTATTAGTCTTGTAATTGGAAGTGTGTACATTTTAACCACCTAAACCCATTTCTCCCATTTCACCCCACCCTATCCCTGGCAACCACCAATCTACTCTGTTTCTACGAGTTCAGTTTTGTTAGATTCCGCATATAAGTGGGAAGATAGGGCGTTTGTCTTTCTCTGACATTTCATTTAGCACGAAACCCTCAAGATTCATCCATGTTGTTGCAAATGTCACGATTTCCTTCCTTTTGAGGCTGAATAATTTTCTATTGTGTGTGTGTGTATATATATATATACATACATATATATAACTTTTTATTTTATCTGTTCATTTGTTGACATACGCTTAGGTTGTTTTCAGGTCTTGACTGTTGTAAATAATACTGCAATGAAAATGGGGGTGCAGATATCTCTTTGAGATCCTGATTTTATTTCTTTGGATATGTGCTCAGAAGTGTAATTGCTGGACCCTCTGGTTGCTTTATTTTTAATTTTTTGAGGAATCCTATTCTGTTTTCCATAATTGCTCTACCAATTTACATTCCCACCAACAGTGTACAAATGTTTCCTCTTCTCCACATCCTAGTTAGCATTTATCTCTTGTCTTTTTGATAGCAGCCATTTTAACAGGTGTGAGATAACATTTCACTGTGGTTTTGATTTACGTTTCTCAGATGATTTGTGATGTTGAACACTGTTTCAGGTACTTACTGGCCATTTGTATATCTTCTTTGAAAAAAGATGTATTCAGATCCTCTGCTCATTGTTAAATCTGTTTATTTGTTTATTTGTTTTTTGTTTTGCTATTGAGTTGTATGAGTTCCTTACATATTTTGAATATTAATCGCTGATCAGATATGTGAGTACAAATATTTTCTCCCATTCAATAGGTTGCCTTTTTATTTTGTTAATTGTTTCTTTTGCTGTGCGGAAGCTTTTTAGTTTTACATAGTCTTATTTATTTATTTTTGCTTTTGTAGCCTTGCCCTTCCTGGCCAAAAATCATTGCCAAGCCCAATGTGAAGATTTTTCCCTATGTTTTCTTCTAGGAGTTTTATGGCTTCAGGGTGGGACTGGAGGTTATGCCCAGTAGTTAGGCAGGACTGCCAATTTGACTTCTCTTCCCAGCCATGAATGTGGAACAGGATCCATGGCCAGTATGGCCCATTTACTGGGGACCCAAATCATGTAGAATTGCCATCCAAACTCCTTGGCCAGACAGGGCCACTGGCTTTGTTCCACAAAAGAGCAGAGACACTGTTTGATATCTTTACTCAGGCTGCCAGAAAGAATGGATTCTGCCCAGATCTGAGCCCTGGTTGCTGTAAGCACCACCCTCATCTCTGCTTCTATCTGATCCCCAGTTGTTAAGCCCCACAGATTCCCCCATTGATCCCTGTGAGGAGAGATCCAACTGTGCCTCCTGGGGTGTCTGGCAATGCTGGGGAAGCTGGATGCACACTTCGGGTTTTCTTTTCCTCACTGGAGAAACCACAGGCCTAGAAGACCCCCCTCAGGGCAGGCTGTGCTGGCCTAGGGGAGAGGCAATTCGTTCAGAACGAACCCTTACCTCTTACCCTTCTAATAACTCCTTCTTGGACTCTGTAGTCCAAGGGGGTGTTTCAGCCTCATCCCTGGGGTTCTGGGATTCTCACAATAAGGTCTTGTCTATGGATAGTTGCTAGTTGGTCTTCTTGTAAGGGAGACTGAAGTCGAGAATGACCTATGTTGCCATCTTGAAGATGTCAGTTCAAGAACTGGAATTTAGAGGGTGTATATCTGATCCTGTATCTCTGGAGGCTGGGAAGTCCAAGATCCAGGTGCCAGCAAGGTTGCCTCCTGGTGAGGGACCTCTTCCTGGTTCACTGCCAGGAAATCTTTCTGTGTCCTCACATGGCAGGAGGACTAAAATCTTGGTCTTAATTACAAAGGTTCTTAAAACTATGAAATAATGGCCCTAATCTCTGCTTTTGTTTGACAGTAAAACTATTTGTGAATAAAGACCACATTGGTTAGATTGGATAATGTATTTATGATGACCTCATTTAGAGCCTTTTCTTGGATGGGTTCTAATTTTAAAAATACACTCTGATTTAGGATTCAAAAGTATGGCTAGCAAAATTAAATATTACTTCTCTCTTTTAATTATCTCACTTGAAGGAAACCTAGTAGGATGATATAGGCTGACAACGTCATCGCTCACTCTTCCTTTTTAGTGGAAGATATACAAATTATAAGCATTCTTCCCATGAGGAATTAGAAAGTTTCCCATGGAAGATTGGCCTTGTAATTTGAAAGCCAAAATAACAAGCAGATGCCACAAACATTCAACAAACAAAAAATCCCCTGAATATTTTATTTTCCCACTTATAATTTAATTTGTCACTGAAAATATGACAATTATTATTATACACAAAGTTTTATAAGATAGGAAGGCACTTCATATGCTTCAATAATAGTTACCCAAAAAAGCCTGCAACCTAAGAAAAAAAGCTTCTATTTAGAAAAAAAACAATCAACTCTCTCTTATCAACCACCAACCATGCACTATAATTTTAAACAGCTTTTCAGCAGAGTATTTCTTCTCTGCCCAATGACTGGTTTAAAATGTTTCTCAGCCTGTGGACCAAAGACTCTTGATTAGCTGTGTCGGACATGTCCTCTTAGAAACACTGCAGAGTTGCACTTCAGTGCTTCCATTTTGACATGTCCTGTTAAGGGTTACAAAAAGTCATCTGAAGAGGTTCATAATGAAGGAGGATAAGGAGGAGGAGAGGAAAAAAGGCTTTGCAAGAAGTCAAAAAATTTAACAAAGAAATGGCAGCTTAATGTGGTGGGTCTGATTATTTGAATGGGGATGACGGTGATGAAATTGGACAGAAATTGCATCAATTTAGTTGTTATTTTTAATGTACTAAAATGTCAGTTGTAGCTATTTTAATGACTGGGTAGGAGATTCTGCTTATGCATTTCCAAGTGAGAGTTACAGGTGAAAAAATATATTATTCTTCTATTACATATGTATATCAAGGGTTTTTCTTACATAAAGAGCAATTAAATCAGAGAATTAATTGTACTAAAGAACTACTGTTTGGGAAGCATCTTTTGGTATTCTGCTCATTGCACCAAAAGATTACACTGTTTCAATTTTGCGAATGAATGTTCATTCTTCAGCTATACCCAAGAAGTTTTTATTCTACAATTTCTAATTTTCTTCATCGTTAATTGTAAAACCTATTTTGATTTTCTTTTTTTTATCCTTCTTCTCTTGCGTCTTACCCTCTCCCTATATCCCTCTCACTTCCTTCCTTTCTCTTCTGCCTATTTCTTGCTTCTTTTTCCTTTCTTCCTTCCTATAAAATTAAAATTGAATAAAGAAGATGATTATTTTTAGGTACTTAGCGTGGTTCGTGTGACTATAACTGAGATAATTTTATTATTTGAAAAATTCTCCATAGATATTTCTAACTACAAACAAGATAATATACTGCAGTTTCATTTGAATTGTAGATATATCCCTCAATTATCAGAAGAAAAAAATTTTAATGCCTAAAGCAGTTCATGGCTTTGCCATGGCTTTGTCATGTCCTTACTAAAAGTCTTGAAAGATTTACCTGAGCCTAAAGATAAGTACTATCTTATTTGTTGTGCATTAAAAGTCATTAATGATTTGACATCTTCCTACCTGTTTTTAATATTTGCAGTGGCTCCCCCATACACTCTGAACCGGAACCACATTACTCATTTTCCAGAACATCAAACCAGACAGGTTGTTCCTGGATGCTATGCCACTTTTTACATTGATATTTTCTCCTACCCACTTTTCTGCCCAGGAAGCCTATTCATTCATAAGACTCAGTTAAAGGGAAGAATCTTACTATTCCACCAAGGAAGAATAACTTATATCTCAGTCCTGGTAGAGCGCTGGTATTTTCCTGTTTTCTAGCAATTATCACTGCACAGTTTATATATACAAAACTCTCGGAGGGCATACACTTATCTTGCTCATTTTTTATTCTTAAGGTTTGAATATTACAGTGACTTGCATTTGGAAAGGGGTTAATAAAGTGAATGTGGAGTGATTCAAATAATAAATAGTAACAATTTTTATAATAACAAAAAATTATATAGCACTTACTATATACCAGAACTGCTCAGAGCACTTTAAATATTTTAATTTTTTAAATGTAATCATCACAACTGCCATATGTGGTATTTTTCTTATTTTACAGATAAGAAAACTGATAACCTTAACAGAGATGTTAAATAATTTCCTTAGGGTCACACTGCTGGTGGGAAATATCCAGCATTTGAATCCAGGCAGACTGTTTCCAGAATCCAAATTTGTAATCCTTGCCAATTCACTTCCTGGCTGAGGAACGTTCAATATCTCCCCATCTTCTACAGGATGGATTCTACTCTTCTTAGCAGAGCAAAAAAGGTCCCCTTCATTTTATGGCTTCTGCATAGATTTTCAGACACTTATCTTTCAGTTCCCCAAAGCTGCTCTCATATTGAAATATTTGTCATTCTGCCAACACACTATCACATCACTATGTGTATGATTTTTCTCTGCTTGAAGGCTATCCGCCCCAACCCATGCATCCATCTGACTGGGCGAAGCATTGTCATCTTGGGGAGAATGCTCAACCATCACCGTTTTTTGGAAGACCTCCTAGACAGTTCCTCCCTGAGATTTTCATCCCTGAGTGCCAAAGGATATGTAGAAATGCTGGTTCCACAGAGGCAAATTTTAAGAACCACTACTCTTCATTGCTATATGCATAGATGAAAATATTAGAATTTTAATTTGGAGAGACAAAGCCAGCACTGAGATGCAATAAACCAAAAGAACAAAATAGTCTTGTTTTGTACAAAACTGCAAGTTCCAGTTGATTCCCTTTGTTACCTTTGGCTCAATTTATTGAAAATACAAATTTTTACAATGGGCATGGTATAGTAGCAATAAAGATCAAGCTGTTAATGTACGGTTTCCAATCAAGATAGTTTGTGAGATTAATGCTTCTGCCTATGGGTTATGCATTGCTAATTCCAGCTCCACAGAAATGAAACGTCAAGAGCAGCAATGTGTATTTTATTACTTAATTTGTGGCCTATCTTTGGGTGGGACAGAGAATCAATGTCCTTCTATTAGCTTCCATATTTTGCTTTATGAGTTCCATTCCTAAACAGTCTGGTCATTGATGAACACTTCACCTTAAATAGCCAGTCATCTGATGAAGAAAGCTGGGCACTAGGGATTAGAAAACTAATGTCAGTGCGAGGGTAATTAAAAGTTATACCCAGATATTTCACAGCCCAGACAGGAAAGTAAGACTGCACTTTCATTTTTAAGGGCAGGGAAAAGGCCAAATGAACTACAAATAAAACAAGACAAAATAAACAAAATAAAGAATAAAACAGAAAAATCAACTTACTTTAACAAGAAGCTACAACTTAAGATCTCACTCTGGAAAATAACCTATATTCAGCCATGTATACCTCTTCATTTTCAGCTTTTTCCCCTACAATTCTCTTAGGAATGGAAATAGGCATCTTGTAATGATAGTATTTCTAGCTAACTGGAACTCCTCTATTACTAGATTAGGGGAAGAGAAAGAATGACACTGGTTATGATGAATGTAGAGAAACCTCCTCTGGTTCCATTTAAGGGTCATGGCATAAACTTTCAATTTCCTTTTAGTATCTGTGGAATTCAAAGTGGAATTTCTCAAATGGCAAGAGAACATTATGCCATTGTGGTGCCTTTGACCACACACAACTCTCTGCTTTGGGGCACCCTTTATCATGTTGATGTAGTACACAATAGTCAAAAGAGTGTGAATTCTGGAGTTAGACCTGTGTTTCAGTTCTGAAACTGTTACCACCTAGCTTTATGAATTTGAGCATAAAACTAACAAGCACTTAGTTTTATGCGATCTTTGAAGAAAAGCTTTCTTACCTATAAAATATAAATTCAAAAAGGGTTAATTTTCTGATTAAACTAAATAATATAAGTATAAAACCTGGCTTATAATATGCATATAATTTCATAAATATTTTACTGATACAAACAAAAAAGCAGAATCTGTAACTGTTTTCTTTAGAAATCAAGGAGATTTGACCTAAATTTTCTTTTAGGTCAGCAACTTAAACTATCAGATTAAAAGCAAAAACTAAAATTGCTTATAATGTTAATTTAAAATAAACAAACTTACGAAGCACAATTTATTAAGAAAAGAAAACCACAAGAAAAATTATATTCCAGACAAAGTCATTATTCTATTAAGGGTTATTAGATAGTCAAATATTAAGAATTTTACATAATTAATGTTAAAAATCACTTTCTTTAAGTACTAAAGCTACTCTGTTTTATTATATGCCATTTACTGTGACAGGGAATCAACTAATTCTAAAAATTAGAATTGAACTAACTCTAAAAGTTTTCCCTTTTGGTGTAAATTTGTAGCTTAGTGCTCTCTATTTTTCTCCCCAAATTTAGATAACCCTATTTCTTGTTTGACATTTTTTATTTTAACATTTATTGATTTAATGGGGTTATAGTGTCCTTTTAATTTATACCATGAGGCAATGATGGAGCACATCCAAGGGGAATTTTGCAGAGACTATTGTTAGTTGAGCAAAGGTCAGTATGTAAGAGATGAGGCTGAGAGGTTGGATTATTAAGACAAAAGTAGGTGTTTTGATGTTAACATGGAAGCAGCAGAACAGAAAACAAAGTCCTACCCATGTTGCTAAAATTAATGATACAAACCTGGTGGTGGTGCTTGCTTCCTTGCACAGGTGAATGTTGGATTTCTAAAGCCAGTGTCCCACCGGTCAGAATGGCCATCATCAAAAAATCTACAAACAATAAATGCTGGAGAGGGTGTGGAGAAAAGGGAACCCTCTTGCACTGTCGGTGGGAATGTAAATTGATACAGACACTATGGAGAACAGTAAGGAGGTTCCTTAAAAAACTAAATATAGAACTACCATACAACCCAGCAATCCCACTACTGGGCATATACCCTGAGAAAACCATGATTCAAAAAGAGTCATGTAGGGCTTCCCTGGTGGCGCAGTGGTTGGGAGTCTGCCTGCTAATGCAGGGGACACGGGTTCGAGCCCTGGTCTGGGAAGATCCCACATGCCTCGGAGCGGCTGGGCCCGTGAGCCACAACTACTGAGCCTGCGCGTCTGGAGCCTGTGCCCCGCAACGGGAGGGGCCGCGATAGTGAGAGGCCCGCGCACCGCGATGAAGAGCGGTCCCCGCACCGCGATGAAGAGTGGCCCCCGCTTGCCGCAGCTAGAGAGGGCCCTCGCACGAACCGAAGACCCAACACAGCCAAAAATAAATAAATAAAAATAAATAAAGTAGCTATAAAAATTAAAAAAAAAAAAAAAAAAAAAAAGAGTCATGTACCACAGTGTTCACTGCAGCACTATTTACAATAGCCAGGACATGGAAGCAACCTAAATGCCCATCAACAGATGAATAGGTAAAGAAGATGTGGCACATATATACAATGGAATATTACTCAGCCATAAAAAGGAATGAAATTGAGTTATTTGTAATGAGGTGGATGGACCTAGAGTCTGTCATAGAGTGAAGTAAGTCAGAAGGGGAAAAACAAATACTGTATGTTAACGCATATATATGGAATCTAAAAAAACAGTGCTGGTGAACCTAGTAGCAGGGCAGGAATAAAGACGCAGACATAGAGAACAGACTTGAGGACCCGGTGGGGGAAGGGGAAGCTGGAAGGAAGTGAGACAGTAGCACTGACATATATACACTAGCTATCTGTTTTACATAGCTAGTGGGAAGCAGCCGCATAGCACAGGGAGATCAGCTCGATGCTTTGTGACCACCTAGAGGGGTGGGATAGGGAGGGTGGGAGGGAGGCTCAAGAGGGAGGGGATATGGAGATATATGTATACATATTGCTGATTCACCTTGTTGTACAGCAGAAACTAACACACCATTGTAAAGCAATTATACTCCAATACAGTTATGGAAAAAATAAGACTGAGAAAAAAATTAATTAATTAAAAAATAATAATAAAGCCAGTGTCCACTTCTTGTAAATGTATTTATTGCAGACAAGTTTAGTCTTATATGACTACCATTTAACATTTATAGTGATGGTGATACAGATACAATTTGAACTCAACTTGCTAGATACTTTATAACGAATTAATTTTCTCCAGGATCTTTCAGAGGTAATGACTCTTGAATAACACCAAAAGTGGTTTCTACTGCATACAGTACATACGTCTGTGTAACCGAGCAAGTGGCCTTTTTGCCTACTGCACAACAGAAAGACCAAATACTGAGGCAAAGGTCTTTTGCAGAGAGAAAACGTTTTATTGCAGGGCATCCAAGCAAAGGGACAGGAGGCAAAGCTCAGATCTGTCTCCCCAGTCTGGGGTCTGGTCAGACTTTTATGAGATAAGGGAGAGCGGGTTGGTATGCAGAGCACTGGCAGGGCAGGTTTTGATTAGAGGCCTTTGGAACTGGGCCCTTTATGGTAAAAGGGGCTCCAGCCCCGGGTTTCCTTGGACAACAGACCCTTCACTTCGCAAAGGGTTCCAGAGTTCAGGTTCCAGTCTTGTCTTGGTCTTTTAGTTCCGTAGGGGAAGCGTAGAAACTTTGGTTCCCCTTGTCATTTGAGGCCAAAATTTTCTCATCTGTGCATGCTTCAGCTGCATGACTCGTGGTCTTGTTTGCTTGTCTCTGAAAAACAACTCAGTATCCTGTTAGAAACAGGATGGGGCCACTTTGGGCTAGTTCTGCAGTTACATCTGGACTGTCAATTCCATTTGGGCTCTCTTTGTGCTCACCATACATATCTTCTTTCAAAAACAAGAATTTTGGGGCTTCCCTGGTGGCGCAGTGGTTGAGAGTCTGCCTGCCGATGGGGGGACGCGGGTTCGAGCCCTGGTCTGGGAAGATCCCACATGCCGCGGAGCGACTAAGCCCGTGAGCCACAATTGCTGAGCCTGCGTGTCAGGAGCCTGTGCTCCACAACAAGAGAGGCCGCGATAGTGAGAGGCCCACGCACCACGATGAAGAGTGGCCCCCGCTTGCCGCAACTGGAGAAAGCCCTCGCACAGAAACGAAGACCCAACACAGCCAAAAATAAAATGAATAAATAAATAAATTTAAAAAAAAATTTTTTTTGTTCTTCTTATATGCCCCATTTCAAATAAATAAACAGTGAAAGTATATTTACTTAGAATAACATTATGCCAAATGAGGAGCAATAAGTCTTCAATTTAAAGCACAAGAGAGAAAAAATTGAACCATGTGCTAGTTTCATGACTGTCCTGCAGTAAAAAATAGTAATCAATATATACAACTGCTAATTTTAAAAAGATATGGACTAATTGTATATCAATACATGTACCTGCATGGTATAATAATTAAAATAACTTTATGAATTATTCCTATATAAAGGGATAAATATGGGGAAAAAAACCCTTTGAAAGTGATTATTTTTAAGTAAAGCTTTTGCATTTCTTTTTATGTATCAAAAAAGGGGAAAAATAGTGACTTTGTGTCTTTTTTTTGGAACAGCATCAGTTCAGAGAAACAAGATGTCTTTACTGCAAAAGAGTGAAAGAAAAAGTCCAAGTGTATTTAATTCACAGTCCAAATGCATCACTGGGAAAAGAAGGAAAAAAACAATTGGGAGGAGCTCACTAATTTTTGACAACCTGATAGATGTAAGAGGAAATCTCATTGTACTTTTAATATGTAATCCCCTAGTTAATATTTTATTTAAATATTTTTATTGGTTTATTGGCAATTTGGGTTCATTTCTTGTGAAGTTCCTTTTTTTCCCTTCATTGCTATTGAGTATTTTACCTTTTTTCTTATTGATGTGGACATTTAGCCTGGATACTAATTTTAATTTGCTACATGTTATGTGAATACGTATGTCAAACATGTAAAGATAGAGTGGAAGCCATGCAAGAAATTGTGAGACCTTAAATTTAAGATAGTGAGTAGCGTTGGAAAAGAAAGAAGGAAATGAGTTGAGGGAGGGTGTATATCAACTCTTTTTTTATTTGTTAAAATTCTTGAAGTAAAAAAGGCAAAGTGGTAAGACCTATTTAACCCCACCTGAGAATGGCATTGTACAAAGGCTCAGATTCCTCAGGGATGAGGGTCTTGGTGGCCTCAGGTAAGCTCAGATTGGCATAGCTTCTAGTCAAGTGTGGGAGAGTCTGGAATGGGATGTAGAAGAGGGAGGAAATGAAAACCACTTCCAAACTTGAGACCAACTGCAGCAGCACAAGCTGTAGTTCATTTCCCTGATCTTCCTCTTTTTAATTTTCCCTGGATAAGAAACCAATCAAAATCCTGGAGGAGCTGCTCCCAGATGCGGTGAACTGACTGTGAAGCAAGTGTATCCAAGCATCACAAGCGGTAGATTGTAGCTGATGGTGCGGTTCATCTTCCAAATCTTTCAGGACTGAAGTACTCCATCCCTTGACGGCTGGGAAGCTTGGCTGCTAATAGCTCACAGCTGCAGGCCATTGTGAAAATTGTTCTCCATCAAAAGAGGTTTCCTCACTCAAGTTACAGCCCCCTCCTTAGGTAGTTGGCAACCAGTGACCCAACAGCGTAGGAATACAAAGGCCTGGGTCCCTCTCCTCGATTTGAGATTCTCTGAAGGGCCGGCCAGTTTCAGAGCTCCCTGTGGGAAAAGCTGAAGCCATTATTGCCACTACAACACAATTTTACCTTACCTGTGCCCACTCTTGCTTCTTTTGTTCCCTCAAAATTAGTGTTCATGAGAGCACTCTTCAGTCACCAAATCTCAGAGCCTCAGATTCTGTTCCTAGGGAGCCCTATCTATGACAAGGCTCTAAACCTTAAAATACAAAGACAGAGGGAAATTATTTTTTGCTTACATTTAGGTTGTCAGCCTGATTCAATAGATAGGAAAAGAGATGAGAATTTAGGGTGGAATCTTTTCATCAATATGTCAGTGCTTTGGAATACAGTATGTTTATATTTGACTTCTGAGGAATCTGGGCAAAATAGGACAAAGAAGGCTCAGAAACCTTGAAATTGATCTGCATTTATGAAATTCATGAAAGAAAATTGGTCTATTTTCGTACATTGAGATTTAAGCAATATACTAGTCCCTTTTTTCCCATTTGTTCACTTATTCAACATCTATTAAACTATTCTTGTATGACAGTTACTGTTCTAAGCACAGATAATTCAAATAAGATGTAGTTCCCAAATACAAGGAACTAGTGAGAATACAGATAATAGACCAAAAGTTATAAACAGTGCAATAGTTGCTCTAATAGCCATTTACACAGGATCCTCTATGAGTAGATGGGAAAAAAAATAGATGTGATGGAGTAGAGGGCAGCTAAAGGCTTCTTGGGGCAAATAATGATAGAGTTTACCTTTTAAGGACAAGAAGAAATTACTTAGGCAGGAAATCTGGAAAGGGGAATGTGAAAGTATTTTATGTGGAAATTACAATATGTTCTGAGACACTTAAGGGAGTGAATTTGATGTAGTTCGGTACAACTACTATAAACATATTGCAGAATAAGCCTAGAGTGGTACATAGTGGTCAGGCTCTGGTGGTTCCTGATGTAAAGGAAATAGATTTGAATTTAATCCTGCCAGAGAGAGGATGGGTACTTTGAAGGAGTTAAAATGGAGGAATCTCTGAATGTAGGCCACTATACCTTCATCCCTAATTTAAAGATCAAAAATGTAATCCTTGGGTCCTGGATTTGCATCCAATGGTATGCCGAGTAGTCCTACCCCTTTTCTAAGACTTCATAACATGACACCAATAATCTAGATATGCGTCAGTCAGGATAATGTCTAATGATGTGGAGGTGTGTACAGAAACTCGCAAGGGATAGTGAAGCACCACGGGGTTGCAATAAGGGAGAGCCCATCACCACAACTGGAATTGAATGGTTACTGAAATCCAGTTTCTCACAGTCGGAACTGAGACCCTAGAAAAAGTTAAATTAAAATTCAAATCACATTAAGTTTTCATGGTGGGGGATGGTGAGGGTGTGATTAGAAAAAATATCCATAACGTTGAATGGGAGAGGGCAAAGATGATGGCAAATGAAAGTTGATTGATAGGCACAGGTTTACAGGAACCTCCTAGTGGCTATGACTAAGGGGGAGCCAGAAAGCCGTGGAGTCCAGCTAATGTCAACCATAGAAGACAGCCCAGAGTGCAGGTGAGCTCAGCTGGTGGCTTCCACAGATGTCAAGCTCTAGGGAAGAGAGCAGAATGGAGAAGGTTGGCGATGCAATGGGCCATGGGGATAGAAATGGAGGTTACTCGCATAGGATCCAAATTGTAGGAGAGAAAAAATAATTCTCCTTCTCTGCTTCTGAGTTCTTAGCTGAGACCCCTGTAATCAAAGATAGATTAAAAGCAGGAAAACAGAATTTTATTAACATGTATACCTCATGTACACATGGGAAATACCCAAGGAAAAATGTGAAACTCTACCTCTGTAAGTCTACCTCTGTTTACCCTGTTTGTAGGGCATGGCCCTTCCATGGTATTTGTCTCCTGAAACTTAGAATTTTACCAGGAGACTTCACTTGCTTCTTCAGAGGTTTTCAGCTTACCTCTCCAGCATCTTCTCCTAGGTAGCTTCACAATTTGTGAAGTGTTTTGTGAGGGGGGCCAAGCACGTACAGAAGTACATACTTTCTCGCTTTAGTGTGTTTTATTTCCTCATCACTGAGAGATTGGAGGAAGTTCACTGTCTTTAAGGAGAGGTCAGCTGAGCTCTCCACACCACCACAGCGCACAAGATCTCTGCAACCGTCCATGCATTTGAGTTTGCCCAGGTGTCAACTTTGTCGCTCCTAGTCCTTCTCCCTAGGCTAACACTGGTCTTTGGTCCACTCCCAGAATTGGCAAATGTTCCCAGAGCCAACACAGCCTGTGATCATCAGCTCACTTTCAGTGATTCTCTTTTCTCCATACTTATAAATGACCCAGGCTTCACTGCTTTCATAATTCTTTGCTACCTTTAATATTGAATTTCATTTTGTAATTTTCTAGCTTTTCTCAAGTTGGAACAGTAGAAGCACTGGTCCTCCTGGTTTACTTTACTACCAATTTTTTTTGGGTTTTTTTTTGGCCATGTAGCTTGTGAGATCTTAGTTCCCCCACCAGGGATTGAACCTGCCTCCTCAGCAGTGAAAGTGCTGAGTCAGTCCTAACCACTGGACCACCAGGGAATTCCCTATCAATTTGAAAATAAGAAAAATTCTATAGGGGTAGGAGATTAAGAAGTAAAAACTATTAGGTATAAAATAAGCTATAAGGATATATTGTACAACATGGGGATTATACCCAATATTTTATAATAACTATAAGTAGAGTTTAACTTTTAAAAATGGTAAATTCCTATATTGTACACCTGTAACCTGTAATACTGTACAGCAGCTATACTTCAATTAAAAAATTAAAAATAAATAAAATATTCTAGACAATGTTTTCTCCCAACACGACAATTTTAATTTCCTCATTCATTAACTTAAAAAATGCATAATTAAGAAAGCTAGTATGCATTTATTCGTACTTTTAAATAAATTTGAAATTTATTAATCACAACAGAATTTATAAGCACTTGAAAAAAATACTACATATAGGTTATAATGTATTTTCAGACTATAGGCCAAATACTTTTGTATGTTGATTCCGGGGACGTTGCATAATCACAAGTTACACATTGGCAGCCACATGATTAGTTGCTGTAATGAAACATAGTCAAATTCAATAGCCTGGGCAGTGTTAAAAGATAAACTGAGGCCTATTAAAATTTTAAGAGTGTATTGGAGGAAAAATCTATTTGAATCAGGCAGTGCCAAAGCTAAAGCTGTTAGGAACACTATACTGACAGGAGCCAGGAGAAAAACTTTTATAGAAAAAAAGGTGAAAACAAAGAAAGGAAATTATTTAATTGGCTATAGCTTAAACATTCGCCTTACTTGGAAAAGCCTAGTTGTGATTGGTTGCCTTAGGTTTTGGTTTCTAAACCTTGAGGCATTTATAGGCTTAGGTTTTGATTTGTTACATAGGCTGCTAAGGCTTTAGAACCACCTCCGTCTAATGGCTTCCTTGTTTAATTAACAGCAGGAATTAATTAAATTCTGCCAATTCTGAAGCCAGATCTCAAAACCCTGCAACCTCCTCATTAAAAGATGAACTTGTGAGCAAATTAAATAATAGTATGGATCTTCTGTTGAAAAAGTTTTGGGTTTGGGAAACTTTCGTTTAGTAACTGCATCATATAATATTAAATGTTACATGCCATTATCATTACTATTAAAAAATCTACACTTTGTTTTTGTTTGTTTGTTCTTTAAGGGAATAATGCAATAGGAAGATTCTGGAGATAGTATTCTGTGCTTATCCTACCTGCTTCCAATACGGAATCCAGGTTTTTTGTGCATCCCTGGCTGAAAGGATTTTTGTTATTAGACTAAAGCACAACTTGCTCCTAAACACTCTGTTTTCTAAACTCTGTTTTCTGGAGTATCTGATTCCTAAATGAGATTTTGGGGGAAGAAAAAAATTTTCCCTCTACTCTTCTAGGTTCTTGGCTGAGATATGTCTATAATAAAAGATGGATTAACAGGAGAAAAACAGAAGTTTAATAACATATATACCTCCTATACTCATGGGAGATGCCCAGGAAAACTAAATCCCTGAAATGGCCCAAGCCACCATTTTAAATACCATCTCCAGCTAAAGATAAAAGATGTTTGGGGGAGGGGATTATGGGAAGTTACCAGGGAAAAACACAGTAAATAACAGTAAGGTTGTTATGCAGATTTAAGTCATTGCCTTCTCTATTGATAAGAGTTTCTAGAGACTTAGAGTCATTCTTCTGTTCCTGGTAGAGAGAGGGAGATGCCATCACAAATGGAGATTTTCCTTGTAAATATGAAGGCTTCTTACAAAAGGGTAACTTCTACTTGGTTTTCAGAGCTTCTCCTATGTCTGCACCTTCTTGAAAATAACCAGGTCAAGGTAATCCTAATGCCCAAGAGACATATTATAGGGTTCAAATTCTGCTCCCCTTCAGTATAATGCTAAAGGGAACTGGGGGTTAGGATGTGGTAAATGAGAGTAGAGGAGATAAAGCTTGGTAGGTCCTGCTCCTGGGTGAACTCCAGGGAGATGTCTACTTCTGTGAGAGGATTGGCCACCAGACCCAAGGCATCAGAGTTCCTGGAAAGGACACCCTTGTCATCCATAGTGGTGTGCTTTTAAGTGACCCATATATAAGTGACCATGTGAGTTTTAAAAAATAAATATTACTGAAAGTCTAATGATCAGAGTCTTTTCCCTAGTTCTCCCATATCCGGACAAGTTTCTTTAATTCTTTTATTCTCCTAGGGGAAGAAAGAGAGTGAACGTAACAACTAAGATTCAATTTCCTGGCAAGTCAGTCAGACAAGATCTCAATGTCACATTTAAATACATGTTTTAAGTTTTCAGTATTTTTCCTCCCCAAATTTTATGGTTTCAAAATCAATGTAAAATAAAGTACCAAAATAGACATTCAATAAATCAAATTATTTGTTAGTTACAACAAGGATGTAAAGGCATCAACACTGGTTAGATAACTGGGCTCCAAACCAAGCATCTTCCCCAAGAAAATTCCCAAAAGAAAAGCCAGAATCCTGAGCCACACATTAATCTACCTGAATTTAAACCCTTTGAGTATTTTACGTATGTACACAGAGCTAACAAAGCCTCATCGAATTTTGTAAGCATTTTGTAATGATAACTGTAGGAATTATTAAAAAGAGTTTCAGAACTGGCCCAGCAAGAGCTGAGTGAGTGCCAGTTGTTTCAGGATCTGTTGTAGAATGAAAAGGCAATATATGAAATTGTTACTGAATGAAAGTTTGTGTGCCTGACGCACAGTGGGGCCAAACAAACTGGAAGGTCGGACTTTGGAGCAGAGAAAGGTTTATTGCAGGGCCAAGCAAGAAGAATGGGTGGCTCGTGCTCAAAAACCCTGAACTTCCTGAAGGGTGTCAGGGAGAAGTTTTTATAGGCAAAATTTGGGGTGAGGGGTGCAGGGTGTGAGACTTTCTTCTGATGGGTTGGTAGTGAGGTAAAGGGGCGGTGCTCCAGGAATCTTGCACTCATTCTGAAGTTACCATCCTCCAACTGGGTGGGGGCCTTTGTTCCTGCAGAACAACTCAAAGATTTTGTTATGTATATCCCTTGTGCAGGAACCAGGATCCTGCTTTAATAGCTGCACCATCATTGTTTCTTGATTGCTCCTCCTTTGTTTCTACATTCTCTTACTTCCCTGATTAGTAACTATTTGAATCTGCTCTTTGGTATTAAAGAAGGTCTAGGAGACTGAAACCTTTATCCTGCAAATAAGAAATGGGGGACACAGAAAGGTGTTTGTACCTGGGAGGACCCCAGCAGAGTCCTGCTCCGTTTCAATATGAACATCTTACTGAAGCATCATTCACAGGCTCTTTAAATGAGGGAAAGACCTTGTGCCTCTCCCCACACCAAATTCCTCCTAGTCAATGCCATATCCTGGTTCAAAACTTATATTTTACTCAGTGAAGTGGCAGTTCCTAAAGAGTTAATATTTTAAAAGAAAGGAAAAAATGAGAGTAAAGGCAGTTTCTAATAGAAATTATTTGCAAAAATAAATCCCATTGTAAAATGTAAGGATTAATGTATTAATCAGAGCTTTGTGAACTCTCACATTAAGCAGCTTTGTTATGCTAATTCACTTGTAAATGAAGAATGGAGTGATTCTCCCATTATTGAATATCATTCTTTAAAGCCTGATTTAGAATAATAAAGATGTCCTTTATGCTTGTAAATGATGCTAAGTTTTAGATCAGGAGTCTATTTTAGTGAAAAGTCACCTTATTTTTTCAAGTTACTACATACACATTAAACTTTATATTTAGTTTTATCCAGCCCATGAAATGTACAAAAGAAATATCTTCCCAGGAAGGAAATGACAAAAAACTACCTTGGGAATTTATTTCCTTACTATCTCCCACTAAAAGGCCAATGTATCATAAACTGAGGCAAATCTCAATGCATTCACAACAGAGGTCACAACCTGCTGACTTGAGGGTTACAGATTCAAAAATGGTGTCCAGTTTTCTCTTTAATGGTTTGCTTTTTAAATATTTGAATTGTTGTAAATATTTTTAAATTAAGAGATTACATACCAACGTCCTGATTTCTGGATTTTTGTGGAAAATTGGAAGATATGACAACCTTCAGACTTGGAACAATCACCTGGTGGTGAATAGTAGCTATTGCTAATAAACCAACATTCTCTGCAGTTCATACCAAATGTTAGGTGTAATGTATCATCATAACTTGTGCTATAGTTCTTAGAATTACAAGAAAAGTGATATATTCTTATAATCTGTCTCTAATAAAATAGGAAAATAAAAGATAAACTGGGAGAGCTATAATCTTCAAGAAAAACACTTTTAGCATAAAGTAAAAATATTATTACATTTTTAAATCAAAAATTATTATACTTTATAAATAATACAAGTACACATGATAAAATCTACCACATAGTTAAGAGTGGCAACCAACATAAGAAAAGAGGACCAACTGATGAAAATCTCAATGAACTAATAAAGAACTGAATTTCATCAGGGTTTCTATATTTTGTTGATTTTTGAAGGCTGTTTTTAAGTCAAATGCTGTTATAAATTTAGTTATTTCTAACATAAAAATAATGGCAAAATGTTTTATAGATTTTAAGTTTATAATTGAGGATCCATTGCATGTAATACAAAGTAAAGGTAACAAGCATTTGCACATTTCAATTTATCTCAAAATACTGTAGCTCAGCTTATTGGAGAGACAGCTGGGGATTGACAGAAAAAGGTGTTGGAAAAAGTAAAATAATTCTATTGCAGTTAATTAAAAGGAGATATTAAAAATACCATACAGTTATCCATATTTCTCTTGTTGTAGTGAGAATTGGTTAACATTTTGGGCATGGAGTTTCTGAGAAGCAATATATCAAGAAATGACTAATTTTTTGTCTGTTGAGAATTCTGAATTATTAATTGGTTAAGATGAGTAAGCAAGAATACAGATGCTCCTCTGATAGTAACAACAGATTTAAAAATTAAAATCAATGTTTTGAAGACCATGGTGCTTAAATCAGTCCATTGCTTTCAGAAATTCCCATAAGATAAAACACTAAAATTAAATATATTAACACTTGGCAATTAATAATATAAATTGAATTCTCAACAAACCATTTTCACTTTTCTTAATTAATCATTTGCCCATTAGAATATTTTTAAAATGATGAATTGAAATTTTATAAGTAAACTATACATAATCATTGAAATAAATATATGTAAACAGTCTAAGTATGTTGAACATTGAATTAATAAATTGGAATAGAGCCTTGAAGGGCCATTACATGTCTGCACCAAAATGCAAGACAATGATTTATTTCAGCCATATTCTGATAGAGTATTAAAAGTTTATTAAATGTGTATTTCCTGCATCTCTATTGCTTATAAAGTTTTTAGTAAAAGATTTCTTTTAAATTTGATTCAAATCCCTTTCTCATTAGGTCTTAGAAGAGTACCTAAAGACAGTCACACACATATAAAATTGATGTATACCGTACAATGCTGCTTTTTTGGCCATTCAATATCTAAAACATTGTCATTATGCTACAGTTATCCCATCCCCAAGTTTGAGTTTTCTGGCAACAGGTATCTTAGCCCAAAACAAACATATATTCCATTGCCCAAGCCAAACAATTTTCCAGACTTACCCATGTGTGCCTCAGCTAGCCCTGGTGCCAAAGAGAGCTCAATCTAGTATTTATTTTAACCAGCAGCAACTTGTAAAGTAAATGTATTTGCATTCTTAATGATCAAATATTTAGAATAGTTATACTAACATGAACATATTTTTTAAATGTAGAATTTAAAGTTTAGACCTGTCCAAGCATTTATCTACAGGATTTTAATTCCGTATAAGGCATTGTTTCAAAGCTATTGCCCCTGCAAATCTTATTAACTCTGGCTTTACATAGACTAAGAAAATGTTAAGTCATTAAAATGAATGCTGTTCAGTCCAGTCATCACAGAAATTATTTCTTGCATTTTCTCCATTGTAAAAATTCTCCACAGAATGTCCTAAATGTCCTTATTTGTGAGTTTAATGGAAAGTAGTCAAGAACAGACTCTGGAGCCAGAATACTTTGATTTGAATTCTTGTTCTGCCATTTAGAAACTGTATGACCTTAGGCAAATCACTTTACCTCTTCTTGGCTCAGTTTCTTCATTAAACATGGTTGTGGTCAAGATAAAATTAATTTATATACATAAAGCTTTTAAAGCTGTTCTGACAAACAGTAAACACTGCATAAATATAGCTAAAATTTTCAACTTTCCTATTTTTTCTTCCTCTGTTATAATGCCCATTAAATTTATTTATAATAAATAACCTTATATTAATTCCTGTAACCTTAGTGAGTGCATCTACGCATTCCTCATGTATCAGGTGACTATAGACTAAGTAATAGTTCTTCTATTCAACCACATATTCATCCATAAATTTATTTATTTAGTAACCAAATATTTATTAAATCACCCTTTTTCCAGCCTCCTTTCTAGATTCAAATGAAGTATACAGTCTAGTGGAAGAGTAAAACCATGAAAATGAATAATTACAGCAGATCTTCTATTAAGATTATAGTAACAGTACTTAAATTTGCCTGAGGGGGTTCAGAAAAGCTTTACAAATTAAATAAATTTTGAGTTGAAACATGAAGTATGAGTAAAATATGTCAGGCTGTTAAGGAGTGTGGGAAGACATGCATGAAAAGGAGAAGAAGGCCTGGCAAATCAACCCTCACTCTAAAGACTAAATAGAAGATATCCTAGAGAAATTTGAAGGCTGTAGAGCACTAAAAGTAACCATAGCAACAACCAACCTCAAATTCAGTCCAACTTCTATCTAGATTAATTCAAACTTTCACATTAATGTCTGGTAGAAGGAAGCATAACAATCATTTACCTCAATAATTAATGACCCTACTTAAGCTGTCTAGCTTTCAACAAATATCTATGAAGCATCAAGAAGGAAAGAAAAAAATAAACACCCTGTGAAGAAACCAACCAACCAACAGAACAAGACTTAACTATGATGTAGATGTTAAACCATTTGACAAAGAATGTAATATACCAGTGATTAATATGTTTAAGGGCTTAATGGAAAAGGTGGACAGCATACAAGATCAGATGAGTAATTTCAGCAAAGAGATGGAAACTGTAAAAACTGAGAAAGAATCAACAGAAATGTTACACACATATGCACACACAGTGATGGAGAGGAAGAATATTTTCAGTAGGCTCATTTGCAGACTTAACATAGCCAAAAGGAGAATCAGTGAACTTGATAGACGAATACAAACTTATAATTGGAGACTTAAACACTACTTTCTCAGCAATTGATAGAAGTAGACATAAAATCAATAAGGACATAAAAGGCTTGAACAAACTGACTTTACCTAATTGACATTTATAGAACTCTCCACCCAATGAACACAAAATGCACAGTATTTTCTAGTGCACATGGAACATTCTCTAAGATGGGCCATATTCTCAGCCACAAAACAAACCTTAACAAACTTTAATGAATTTAAAACAATACAAATCACATAAATGATGTTCTTAAATGATAACAGAATTTAAAAAGGAAACAATAATAGAAGGATGTCTGAAGTGTGCAAATATATGGAAAATAAACACTGTATTTCTGAATAAACTATGAGTCAGAGAGAAGTCTCAAGGGAAATTAGAAATATTTTAAGCTAAATGAAGATTAAAATACAGCATATCAAATTGTTGGTTATGTAGCTAAAACAGTAATTAGAGAAGAATTTATAGCAGTGACTATTTGTATTGTAAAAGAAGAAAAGTCTCAAACCAGAATTCTAAGCTTTTACATTTAAAAACAAATTGAACTTACAACAAGCAGAAGGAAGAAATTAATAAAATGTAGAGCAGAAATCAATGAAATTGAAAACATGGAAATAGTACAGAAAATCACTGTAACCAAAAGCTGGTTTATTGAAAAAAATCAATTAAATGAATAAACCTCTAGACAGACTGAACTATTAGATAAGAGAGAGGATGTAAATTATTAATAAATGAAAACAGAGACATTACTACAACCCCATAGAATTAGAAAGATAATAAAGAAATACTATGAAAAATTCAGTGCTCATAAATTGGACAATTTAGATGAAAGAGCTATTCCTTCAAAGAAACAATCTACTAAAATTTACTCAAGAAGAAAATAATAAATCAAATCATTGTACTTCTATGAGGGAAATTACAGTAGCAATTTAAAATATTCCAAAAAGAAACTTGCAAGGCCAGATGATTTTATTGGTGAATTATAACATTTACAGAGGAAATATCAGTTCCTTAAATTGTGTTAGCATTTAGGGGAAAGTGTGTGAAGGGTATCCAGGAACCATCTTATTATTTAATTTGGTTATTTTACAGTAATTCCAAACTTATTTCAAAACAAACAAACAAAAAAAAGTAGAGGGAAGGAACAATATATGATGCTAAAAAGGTTGAATTTTGTGAAAAGGAACATATCGATGTTTCAAGCTGTTGAAGTTTCAGAGAAGTCTATAGTCTTCCAATTTGGATTTTTGTCAGAATTTTCTTCTTGGGATTATCTTGACTATTCAAAACTTATTGCAAATGTATACTAATTAAGAGTGAGATATCACCATTGAGAAAGACATATCAATCAATAAACAGAATAGTGTTTGGAAATGGAGTCCACAATTGATTTTTGACAAAGTTATCAATGTAAATCATTAAGGGATCCATAAATAGTGCTGTAGCAATGAGATATCTGAATGGGTAAAAATTAAATCTTGCCGGGCTTCCCTAGTGGCGCAATGGTTAAGAATCCGCCTGCCAGTGCAGGGGACATGGGTTCAAACCCTGGTCCAGGAAGATCCCACATGCCACAGAGCAGGTAAGCCCATGCACCACAACTACTGAGCCTGCGCTCTACAGCCCGTGAGCCACAACTACTGAAGCCCTTGTGCCTAGAGCCTGTGCTCCGCAACAAGAGAAGCCACTGCAATGAAAAGACCGAGCACCGCAACAAAGAGTTGCCCCTGTTCGCCGCAACTACAGAAAGGCTGCACGCAGCAACAAAGACCCATTGCAGCCAAAAATAAATAAATAAATAAAGTAAAAAACCCAACAATAAACAAAAAAAAACAATTAAATCTTGATCCTCATTTCACAACATACACAAACATTAAATCATAGTAAAAACTAAAATAACATGGTTTTAGAAGAAAACACAGAATGCTTTCAAGACCCTTGGATTGGTAAAGATTCCTTAAATAGGAAATAAAGCAAGGGCTCTCTTTTTTTCATAAAAATAGTAAAATTGAATTTCTTCACAGTAAAAAAGTTAGGTATTGGAAAATATAATATTAAGAAAATTAAAAAGGCAAACCACAGACGGGGAGAAAATATTTGCCATAAATGTATCTTTCAGAATTGTTTTCAGGATATATAAAGAAGACTCCTTAGAATTCAAGAAGAATAAGACAAAAAACCCAATTAAAAATGGGCAAAGACTTGAAGAGACATTTTACATAGGAAGACATAAAAGTGACCAATTAAATACATCAAAACATTCTTTAAGTCATGAGTCATCAGAGAAATGCAAATTAAAACTGCAATGAGATCAAACACACTTATTAGAAAGTCTAAAAGTAAAACGATGGAACACTCTAGACAATGGTGGGTATGTGAAGCACATCTCATAATTTGCTGATGGGAGTGTAAAATGGTAGAATCACTTTGGGAAACATTTGGCAATTTGTATCAAAGTTAAACATTCACCTCTTCTATAACACAGCAATTACACTCATTTCAATCCTGAAATTCCTGAGATGAGTAAAAACATATGTCCATAAAAAGACTTGTACTAGTACTTTAATAGCATTTGAAAGCAACTCAAATGTCCAGCAAAGGGACAATGAATGGTTAAACAAATGTGGTATATTATACAATAGAATATTACCTAGAAATGGTGAAGGCTAGACCCAGATTCATTGTGCTTAGAAATACATTTAAAGAGGAAATGTGAATCAATAGTGTAAAATACGCCTTTTATACAATGTGTTCTCAGTGGGACATTACTGCTTTTTTGTGGCAATTTAGATGCATGAGTAGTTTCACATATATTGGAAGGTACTTCTGATATTAACTTGAGGTGAGTCAGGGAAGCTAGACTTTTGGCAATTCACGGGACAGTACCACATAAAGATTTTTTTCTACATTTTGAGCAGCTTTTGAAAAATCCGTGAGATATTTATATAGCAAAAAAAAAAAATGTTGAGTTTTTTCACCTAAAACCCCACTCCATTTAACTTGACAAATACTTTTGTGTAGTTTTATTACACCATGTACTTTTCAGAAAAGCAATCATCATGTAAATCAACAGATGATTTTACTTTGCCAAGAGTTGTTCACTATTTAAGAAAATCTGAACACAAATAGCAATGTAATGTTTGAGATTCCAGTACAACACATTTTTATCAAACTTCTAGTTGTTGGATTAAGAAATAGTCTACATTCTAGTGCAAGTATCTTATTATTTCATTATATCTCTGTGTATTTATGTACAAACATTTTAAAATAAAATGTATATTATTATAAGGTATTTTTCATCTTTCCTTTATATTTAGAATTTTGTACTACTTTTTATTTATGCATTTTTTTCTTTGTATTATTTTATTGTACAATAGTTGGCATACAATACTATATTAGTTTCAGGTGTACAACACAATGATTTGCCATTTATATACATTTTAAATTGATCACCACTACAAATCTAGTAACCATCTGTCACCATACAAAGTTATCCCAATATTACTGACTATATTCCCTATGTTATACATTACATCCCTGTGACTTATTTATTTTATAACTGAATGTTTATACTTCTTAATAACCTTCACCTATTTTACTGCTCTCCCCTCTGATAACCACCAGTTTTCTCTCTGTATCTGAGTCCGTTCCTGTTTTGTTTTGTTTTTTTATTTGTTTTCTAGATTGCACGTATAAGTGAAAACATACAGTATTTGCCTTTCTCTGTCTGACATATGTCACTTAGCATACACCTTCTAGGTCTATCCATTTTGTTGCAAATGACAAGATTTTATTCCTTTTTACGTCTGAGTAATATTCCACTCTCCAGTGTATATTGCACTTCAGTTATTATATTCTTCAGTTCTGATAGATTCTTCTTTAGATTTTCTATCTCTTTGTTGAAGTTCTCACTGAGTTCATCCATTCTTCTTCCAATTCAGTGAGCATCTTTATGACCATTACTTTGAACTCTTTATCTGGTAAATTGCTTATCTCCATTTCATTTAGTTTTTTTTCTGGGTTTCGTCTTGTCCTTTCATTTGGAAGGTATTCCTTTGTCTCCTCGTTTAGCCTAACTCTCTGTTTGTATTAGGTATGTCACCTACATCTTCCCATCTTGAAAAAGTGACCATATGTAGAAGTGTCCTGTGGGGTCAGTGGAAAAATCCCTCCTGGCCATCAGAACCAGGTGTTTCAGGAGTATCTCCTGTGTAGGTTGTGTGCACCCTCTTGTTGGGAAGCAATTACTGTGGGTGTGCTAATGGGTGGGGCTGGCCCTCAGCCAAGCTGGTTGCATAGCTCAGCAGAGACTGTTACAGAGTCCCCGGTGGGTGGGCTTGATCCTTGGCCCAACTGTCTGAGAGGCTCGGCTGTGACTGCTGGTAGGTGGGGCTAGGCTCTGACCTGGCTGGTTGAGAGGTCCAGCCAAGACTGCTGTGGGCATGCTGACATGTGGGGCTGGCATCTGGTGAGACTGGTTGTGAGGCATGGCCATGACTCTTGCAGGTATACTGGTGTGTGAGGCTGGCCCTATGAAGGGGGAACCACTCTGGAGGGAAACTGGTGCCAGCCAAGTCCACCGGCCCAGTGAGGCCGGCGGGAGCAGCCAGGGCAGGGTGCACGGTGATAGCTAGGTTGACTGAGAGTGACAGAAATGGTGCCTCCCAGTGTCAGGCCAGCTGGCTGATAAGAGGGTTTTAAAAAATGGTGCCTATCAGTTTTTTCCCTAGATAAATTTCCACCTGATTTCTACCCCTCTGGCACCTGTACCAATATTATTCAATGAATCTCCTTCTGATATTTCCCGGGTACTTTTCAAGCTATTTCCTCTCCACTAGGACTTGGAGTGAGTGAGTCTGTGCATGAGCTCTTCAAGAGCAGAGAATCTGGACTTCCCTGGTGGCGCAGCGGATAAGAGTTCGCCTGCCAATGCAGGGGACAAGGGTTCAATCCCTGGTCCGGGAAGATCCCACACGCCGCGGAGCAACTAGGCCCGTGTGCCACAACTGCTGAGCCCGCACACCACAACTACTGAGCCCACATGCCTGGAGCCCGTGCTCCGCAACAAGAGAAGCCCCTGCTCGACGTAACTAGAGGAAGCCCGTGTGCACCAACGAAGACCAAACACAGCCAAAAATAAATAAAATTAAATCTTTAAAAAAAGAAAAAGAGCAGAGAATCTATTTCTGACATCTCTCCCACCTCTCCCCATGTAAGCCCGGCTGGTGTTCAAAGCCAGATGTTTTGGTGGTTTGTCTTCCTGGTGCAGGTCACCTGGGTTAGGGAGCCTGTTGTGGGGTTTGGAACACTTACTCCTGGGTGGGAACTTCTATGCTTGTAATATTCCTCCTGCTTGTGGGTCACCACACTGGGGGTGTGGTTTCTGACTACACTGCATTTTTACCCCTCCTACCCATCTCAGTGTGACCTTTTCTTTCTTATGTTATTTCCTTTTTTTTTTTTTTAAAGGTGAAGTGCCCGGCCAGCTTCAGGAGCAGGTTGGCAACCCCACAGTCCGCCTCCACCAGCTGCCGCATTGCCATGGTGACCGCAAACTCTTGCTGTGTGCGGAGCTGCACCTGTTATTTCTTAATTGTAGAAAATCTGTTCTGCTGGTATTTAGGTTGTTCTCAGAGACAGTTGTTCTACACGTAAAAAGTTTTGGTGTGTATGTCCATGAGGTGAGTTGAACTCAGGATCAGAGCCATCTTGATATGGACCTTGCCTGTACTGCTATTTTAAAATATGTACAGTAGGTAGGTTATTATCTATGCATTTCACTTTAGGATAGAAATTTGGGTGTTAAAAATACCTGTAATATAAAGAAGGTGGTAAGTCTGACAGAGTCTAGAATCATGGTTTTAGAAACTTGTGAAAAGAAGCAGAAAGTGACGGTATTAAATGTATATTTTTAAATTATTTTTATTTAATGTAAAATTGGGAAGTTGAGAAGGTCTCAGGTCTATAGAAGAGGCAGCAATGGAGAAGAGGTTAAATGTACAGAAGGACAACATAAGTAGTATTAACTCAAAAGGATTGAATGAGATAGTTAGAAATACAGTTTGTCCTAATATACCTAATAACAAGATATACCTGATAACTCCTATACCAGTGATCACCTGTATCAGAGAGTCTTAGTGATTATTTCTGAGTAATTTGTTGTTGTTTCCCATGTTACTATTTCTCCCCCCATTTGACTCTAAGCTCCTTAAGTAAAGAGACCATGTACTTCAACCACATACATTGCCAAGCAAATAAACTGGCACATATTCGTGGCTCTCAAAGTTAATTACCCATTCGAGTATGGAGTCTGACATAGATGCTGGATGCAGAATGGAGATGGAACATAGAAGGGTCAGGGGTAGACGGACAACTTTTTTTCACTAATAATGTATCTATCCTCTCCTCTATCTACTTCTTTTATCTCTGACTTTAAAATTTCAGAGAATGTATGACAGTGGGACCCCAGCCAAACATAATAGATCACTTGATTCTGACCTTTGAAGCAGTCAAACTTTAACTAATAGTTGTGACTTGTGGGATAAATTACTTTGGCAATAGAGGGTGAGTACCCCATGTGCAGGATCAGGTTAAAGTTACAGTGTTTTGCTATACTGTCTTGCCATGGCATGACTCTTCTGTATACCAAAGCTTTAGAGCTATTCGCATTTCAGTTACAACAGTAACAGCAAAAAACTATTCTTATCTCTGTTTTTTCAGATGGAGGAAACTCAAGCAGATGGTTACATGACATGGGTAAGATCAGTCAAGAAGTCAGCAGGTTGAAAAACAACACCAGATTTCCTGAGGTCAAACCTTGTGTTCCAAAAGTACATGTTTACCAATCATGCAGAAATATAATAATTGAAAGGAAACATCTCTGAATTTATTCTTCCAGATTTTGATCACTTGAAGTCAAGTTAAATGAAAAGCAGATTCTGTAGAAACTTACATAACTTGAAAAGTATTTACTTTATAATATTAAATAACATGTATAGCACTCAGAAAGCACCTTCTCAGTTATGAGCAAGTTCTGCTTGGCACACTTACTAAAATTAAAAGATACAAATTCTATTTCTAGATTTAAAACTAACTCATTTGACGTTGCTTTAATTATTTTAATTATTTAGATTTTAAATACTCAATCCATACAATAAATATAGAGAGATATAGAGATATAATTTTTCAAGCCAGTGCATTATAAACACATTAATTAGAGTGTATATTTCACAGCATCCACCCAGGAGTAGGTAAGGGTCAACTATTATTCACCATGATTTTAAGAATGGAGATCAAAAGAGAAGTCAGATAAGTAGTGGTAAGAAATTAAACTGCAACCCTTTATGATGGAAAAATGTTCAACATTTTACAGAGTCATTCATATTGCAATACCTTAGAGTACGAAATTATGAAAAACAATATCATTGTTATCCTCTGGCACTCTCTTGTTCCTTTCAAGATTTATTTTTACTCATAGCACTTGACCCAATCTGATCTTCATGTTTTAGAATTGTAAGCTCTACCAGAGAGGAGAGTTTACCTTGATTTTTCCCTTTTTTAGAAAAGTGATTTGCACATAGTAAATGCTTAAGAATATTGATTGTATGAGATGAATACAAAAAATTCTGACATAGATTAGTTTAATCAAGATTTTTCTGAGTTCATATATTTAAGAGAACTCCATGTAAATTATCGACATGTACAGCTACATGTTAATACTTACACTATGTTTAAGTATGGAGATATGCTTGCCAAATTAATCACAACAAAAGATATGATGTGGTCTTTGCCTTGTCCTTGAGGAGCTAAAATTCTATACACAAAACAAGAAAACAACTGAACCAGAATATGATTGTCAATATTTTTCACCAGACAGTAAATGTTGGGAAATAAATGGGTATTTTATTGGAGTAAAAGTTAACTTCCATGGAAGAGAAAAAAGAGAAGTGGAAGGAAATAAAGGAAGAACTCTGCCACATACATTTTTGGAGCCAACATATTTAGAGCTATATACTTTTTAGTGTTGCTACACAACTGGCTCATGGACAAATGCATTAGTATTTGGACGTAATCTTTCCACTAGGGAAAGTAGTATTTAAAATCATTCCAGCAAGCTTTGAATTGATATGACCATACATTTAAAAAAAAATAAGGACAGCCTATTATGCCATTATTTTCTGAAATTCCAGATAAGTTTGTAAGTCCTAGAAGTCAATTCAAATACTCTCTCTTATTCTTTGGGTCATGTCCTAGAAAGAAGCACAGCATTTGATTAATAGGTGTGCAATAAATCCTTCCTACATAAATGAATTAGAAAAAGCCAAAGAAAAGAAAAGCTGGCATTTTCCCCAAATATTATATATGAATGTAATTATATTATTATATTCCATTTTTACTACTAATGTGTCTACATTGTCTCAATCCATATGGTTATTATAATCATAAGCATAAATTACACTCAATATGTTATACTGAAAGATTTAAACCCCGCCGTTCATCTTTTCAGCCAATATTTTCTGAGCAACTGTGGATACATGGCATTACCTCTGCCTTCAAAGAGCCTTTAGTGGAGAGAGCACATTGCAATATAGATTGACAAGCAAAAAGCAAAAAGTTAGGGAAACAAAGATGCTATGGGCACTCAACCTTTTCTTTGGGGGTCAAGGTATTAGTCAAGATACATTAGACTTCAGCTACATATAAAAGAACCTCCAACTCTCAAGGCATATAAACATGTATTCCTTACTCATGCAAAGTCCATTGTAGGTATCCAGGAGGGCTTTGTTTCATATGGTCATTCAGAGATCCAGTCTGACGGATACTGGGCCATCTGGAGCATTGCTGGTCTCCTAAGCATAAGGAGAATGAGGCTAGACAATCACTCAGAATCTTTTTACTGCCTCGGCCCAGATGTGTCACACAGCACACATCTCACATTTCACAGAAATGTCCAAAGGTTACTTGCAAAAACAAGACAGAAACAGAATCAAACTAATCTTCAGAGAGATAAGACAAGACATTGATTCTATAAACAAAGGAAGGATAGAAAAGTGTGTGAAATGATTAAATAAACTCTCTGAAATTAAAAATATGAGCACTGATAGATGGGACTTCTCTTTCTGTTCAAGATAGAATAACAAGGTATAGCTTTACTCTCCTGCTTGAAACAACCAAAATACCGAATAAAATATATGAAACAATGGATGACAAGACATTAGACATCAGACAACAAAGGACAGTGATCCCAAAATTGAGAAACAAATAAAGTGAGCACTATATTAAGCCCAGATATTGCTTTGAGAGAGTTTCCAGGCCATGGCATAGGGAAGAGACACTCAGGTAGAGCCCAGCAGACCCTCTGACCTGGAATAAAGGAAATGAGCATCTGGAGAGAACAATCCAGATAGAGTTCAAGGGCAGAGTACTGAAGACAAAAGGGAAGCTCAAAGAGAGAACCCTGGAGATCTACAGAGGGTCCCCTCAAGTGTTCAGCTATGCACTAATGAATGCTTATGTAAAAGGAAGTTACCTGGAGCCAGAGAAAGGATCATTGGAAAGAATTAGATGCTCACACAGGACTGGGAATAGTGCTAGTTTCCACCAATTAGATGGGAAAACTTCAAGATCTGTGGTGAACTAAGTACACAGAAGGGTCTTGCCTTCGTGAGGAGGAATTAGCCCTAGATTAAGCCTTGCTTCAGTCTCTTAGCAAACCTTAAAAACAAGAACTGAAAGGAAATCATTTCTAAGTAACTAAAACATATCTCAGAACAAAGACTAAGAATGTTTACAGTAATACAAACATATCTACCATCCAAAATGGTAAAATTCACACTGTGAGGCAGCCAATAAAAAAACAACAGGCATGAAAAGAAGTAGGAGAAAAAGACCCATAATGTGGAGATAAGTTAACGAAAACTGACCCAGAATGGACTTGGATGTTAGAATTAGCAGAGAAGGACATTAAAACAGTCATTAATAACTGTATTCCAGATGTTCAAAAAGTTAAGTAGAGACAAGAAAGGTATAAAAAGCCCCAGATCAAACTTAAAAATGAAAACTATAATAACTGAGATGAAAAATGTACTCAGTGAAATTAATAGCTGATTACACATTGCAGAAGATCAGTGAACTTAAAAATACAGCAAAAGAAACTATCCAAAATGAATCACAGAGAGAAAAGAGAATTTTTTAAAAAAATGAACAGAGCATTGGTGAGATGTGGGACAGTGTCAAGTGGCCTAATATACATGTAATTGGAATTCCTGAAAGGAGTAGGTGGAACAGAAAATGTTTGAAAGAATAATGGCTGAAAAATGTCTAAGTTTGGTGAAAACTAAAAGACCCAAGATTCACAAATCTCAAAAAATCCTAAGCGCTCAACGTTTTTTTTTAACATAAACAAAACCAAAAACCAACTAGACCAAGGTATACCATTATCAAATTTCTCAAAACTAATGATACAGAGAAAAATTTTAAAAGAGCCAGAGTAAAAAGACATACTATATACAAAGGAACTAATATGTGGATGTCAGTAGATTTATCTTCAAAAGTAATGCAAGCACGAAGATAGCAGAGGAACATATTTAAAATATTGAAAGACAAAATAAAAAACCTGCCATGCTATAATTTTTCAGAGAGAAAAAAATTACTCACATACAAATAACTGATATTAAGAAAGGCATTGTATTTCTTTTTTTTTTTTTTTAATTATTTATTTATTTATTTTTTTATTTATGGCTGTGTTGGGTCTTCATTTCTGTGTGAGGGCTTTCTCTAGTTGCAGCAAGTGGGGGCCACTCTTCATCACGGTGCGCGGGTCTCTCACTATCGCGGCCTCTCTTGTTGCAGAGCACAGGCTCCAGACGCGCAGGCTCAGCAATTGTGGCTCACAGGCCTAGTCGCTCCACGGCATGTGGGATCTTCCCAGACCAGGGCTCGAACCCGTGTCCCCTGCATTGGCAGGCAGATTCTCAACCACTGCGCCACCAGGGAAGCCCCAGGCATTGTATTTCTAACTGTAACATCTGAAGTTGGAAGACAGTGGCACATCGCCCACAATGTTCTGATAGAAAATGATTTCTAACCTTGAATTCTTTACCCAAACTAACAATCAGTTTTGGGGGTAAAGGAAATATATTTTCAGGCATGCAAGTTCTCAAAACTTCCCCCCCCCATCCCGTGTTCCCATTCTTAGGAACTCATTGGTTATGTATTGTAATTCCAAAACAGAAAAAAATGGAACCCAGGCAATAGAGGATTCAATATAAGCAAAAGAAGAAGAAAATTCCAGGATAATGATAGCAGAAAGTTTTAGAGAGTAAGTACAGCAAGTCTAGAGAATGCAACTCTAGGGTCCAATTAAAAAATTTAAAAGATACTGATTGAGCTCTGAGGTTCCTGCCCGTGGCTGCAGCAGATCTGGGCCGCCGCTGGGGCTTCGTGATCCACGTCCTGGGTGCCAAGGGGCTGCTGGGCTGGGGCCAAGGCGGGCAGCAGCCCTCAGAGACTGTGGCGCATAGGTGTTTCTGCCAGTTAGCACCATTGGAGAGAAAACTGAGAATTGAGAAGAAGTACAGGGATTTCATAGGAGGATGCCATTTTTAGTATTCAGCTAAAGAAATTTTGAATAAAAAACATGCCATAGAACAGTCAGCTCTACCCACAACCAGAGCCTCCCATCAAGCCTCTTAGATAGCCTCAACCACCAGAGGGCAGACAGCAGAAGCAAGAAAAACTACAATCCTGCAGCCTGTGGACCAAAAACCACAGTTACAGAAAGATAGAGAAGATGAAAAGGCAGAGGGCTATGTACCAGATGAAGGAACAAGAAAAAACCCCAGAAAAACAACTAAATGAAGTGGAGATAGGCAACCTTCCAGAAAAAGATTCAGAATAATGATAGTGAAGATGATCCAGGACCTCGGAATAAGAATGGAGGCAAAGATTGAGAAGATGCAAGAAATGATTAACAAAGACCTAGAAGAATTAAAGAACAAACAAACAGAGATGACCAATACAATAACTGAAATGAAAACTACACTAGAAGGAATCAATAGCAGAATAACTGAGGCAGAAGAACGGATAAGTGACCTGGAAGACAGAATGGTGGAATTCACTGCTGCGGAACAGACTAAAGAAAAAAGAATGAAAAGAAATGAAGACAGCCTAAGAGACCTCTGGGACAACATTAAACGCAACAACATTCGCATTATAGGGGTCCCAGAAGGAGAAGAGAGAGAGAAAGGACCAGAGAAAATATTTGAAGAGATTATAGTCAAAAACTTCCCTAACATGGGAAAGGAAATAGCCACCCAAGTCCAGGAAGCGCAGAGAGTCCCATACAGAATAAACCCAAGGAGAAACACGCCGAGACACATAGTAATCAAAGTGGCAAAAATTAAAGACAAAGAAAAATTATTGAAAGCAGCAAGAGAAAAACAACAAATAACATACAAGGGAACTCCCATAAGGTTAACAGCTGATTTCTCAGCAGAAACTCTGCAAGCCAGAAGGGAGTGGCATGATATACTTAAAGTGGTGAAAGGGAAGAACCTACAACCAAGATTACTCTACCCAGCAAGGATCTCATTTAGATATGATGGAGAAATCAAAAGCTTTACAGACAAGCAAAAGCTAAGAGAATTCAGCACCACCAAACCAGCTCTACAACAAAGGCTAAAGGAACTTCTCTAAGTGGGAAACACAAGAGAAGAAAAGGACCTACAAAAACAAACCCAAAACAATTAAGAAAACGGTAATAGGAACATACATATCGATAATTACCTTAAATGTGAATGGATTAAATGCCCCAACCAAAAGACATAGACTGGCTGAATGGATACAAAAACAAGACCCATATATATGCTGTCTACAAGAGACCCACTTTAGACCTAGGGACACATACAGACTGAAAGTGAGGGGATGGAAAAAGATATTCCATGCAAATGGAAATCAAAAGAAAGCTGGAGTAGCTATACTCATATCAGATAAAATAGACTTTAAAATAAAGAATGTTACAAGAGACAAGGAAGGACACTACATAATGATCCAGGGATAAATCCAAGAAGAAGATATAACAATTATAAATATATATGCACCCAACATAGGAGCACCTCAATACATAAGGCAACTGCTAACAGCTATAAAAGAGGAAATCGACAGTAAAACAATCATAGTGGGGGACTTTAACACCTCACTTACACCAATGGACAGATCATGCAAAATGAAAATAAATAAGGAAAGAGAAGCTTTAAATGACACAATAAACCAGATAGATTTAATTGATATATATAGGACATTCCATCCAAAAACAGCAGATTACACATTCTTCTCAAGTGCGCACGGAACATTCTCCAGGATAGATCACATCTTGGGTCACAAATCAAGCCTCAGTAAATTTAAGAAAATTGAAATCATATCAAGCATCTTTTCTGACCACAACGCTATGAGATTAGAAATGAATTACAGGGAAAAAAACATAAAAAAGACAAACACATGGAGGCTAAACAATACGTTACTAAATAAACAAGAGATCACTGAAGAAATCAAAGAGGAAATAAAAAAATACCTAGAGACAAATGACAATGAAAACACGACGACCCAAAACCTATGGGATGCAACAAAAGCAGTTCTAAGAGGGAAGTTTATAGCTATACAAGCCTACCTAAAGAAACAAGAAAAATCTCAAGTAAACAATCTAACCTTACACCTAAAGAAACTAGAGAAAGAAGAACAAACAAAACCCAAAGTTAGCAGAAGGAAAGAAATCATAAAGATCAGAGCAGAAATAAATGAAATAGAAACAAAGAAAACAATAGCAAAGATCAATAAAACTAAAAGTTGGTTCTTTGAGAAGATAAACAAAATTGATAAGCCATTAGCCAGACTCATCAAGAAAAAGAGGGAGAGGACTCAAATCAATAAAATCAGAGGGGCTTCGCTGGTGGCGCAGTGGTTGAGAGTCTGCCTGCCAATGCAGGGGACACGGGCTCGAGCCCTGGTCTGGGAAGATCCCACATGCAGCGGAGCAACTAGGCCCGTGAGCCACAACTGCTGAGCCTGCGCGTCTGGAGCCTGTGCTCGGCAACAAGAGAGGCCGTGATAGTGAGAGGCCCGCGCACCGCGATGAAGAGTGGCTGCCGCTTGCCGCAACTGAAGAAAGCCCTCGCACAGAAACAAAGACCCAACACAGCCAGAAATGAATAAATAAATAAATTAATTAAAAAAATAAAATCAGAAATGAAAAAGGAGAAGTTACAACAGACACCGCAGAAATACAAAGCATCCTAAGAGACTACTACAAGCAACTTTATGCCAATAAAATGGACAACCTGGAAGAAATGGACACATTTTTAGAAAGGTATAACCTTCCAAGACTGAACCAGGAAGAAACAGAAAATATGAACAGACCAATCACAAGTAATGAAATTGAAACTGTGATTAAAAATCTTCCAACAAACAAAAGTCCAGGACCAGATGGCTTCACAGGTGAATTCTATCAAACACTTAGAGAAGAGCTAACACCCATCCTTCTCAAACTCTTCCAAAAAATTGCAGAGGAAGGAACACTCCCAAACTCATTCTATGAGGCCACCATCACCCTGATACCAAAACCAGACAAAGATACTACAAAAAAAGAAAATTACAGACCAATATCACTGATGAATATAGATGCAAAAATCCTCAACAAAATACTAGCAAACAGAATCCAACAACACATTAAAAGGATCATACACCACGATCAAGTGGGATTTATCCCAGGGATGCAAGGATTCTTCAATATACACAAATCAATCAATGTGATACACCATATTAACAAATTGAAGAATAAAAACCATATGATCATCTCAATTGATGCAGAAGAAGCTTTTGACAAAATTCAACACCCATTTCTGATAAAAACTCTCCAGAAAGTGGGCATAGAGGGAACCTACCTCAAAATAATAAAGGCCATATATGACAAACCCACAGCAAACATCATTCTCAATGGTGAAAAACTGAAAGCATTTCCTCTAAGATCAGGAACGAGACAAGGATGTCCACTCTCACCACTATTATTCAACATAGTTCTGGAAGTCCTAGCCACGGCAATCAGAGAAGAAAAAGAAATAAAAGGAATACAAATTGGAAAAGAAGAAGTAAAACTGTCACTGTTTGCAGATGACATGATACTATACATAGAGAATCCTAAAACTGCCACCAGAAAACTGCTAGAGCTAATCAATGAATACGGTAAAGTTGCAGGATACAAAATTAATGCACAGAAATCTCTTGCATTCCTATACACTAACGATGAAAAATCTGAAAGAGAAATTAAGGAAACACTCCCATTTACCATTGCAACAAAAAGAATAAAATACCTAGGAATAAACCTACCTAGGGAGACAAAAGACCTGTATGCAGAAAACTATAAGACACTGATGAAAGAAATTAAAGATGATACCAACAGATGGAGAGATATACCATGTTCTTGGATTGGAAGAATCAACATTGTGAAAATGAGTATACTACCCAAAGCAATCTACAGATTCAATGCAATCCCTATCAAATTACCAATGGCATTTTTTACGGAGCTAGAACAAATCATCTTAAAATTTGTATGGAGACACAAAAGACCCCGAATAGCCAAAGCAGTCTTGAGGGAAAAAAATGGAGCTGGAGGAATCAGACTCCCTGACTTCAGACTATACTACAAAGCTACAGTAATCAAGACAATATGGTACTGGCACAAAAACAGAAACATAGATCAATGGAACAAGATAGAAAGCCCAGAGATTAACCCACACACCTATGGTCAACTAATCTATGACAAAGGAGGCAAAGATATACAATGGAGAAAAGACAGTCTCTTCAATAAGTGGTGCTGGGAAAACTGGACAGCTACATGTAAAAGAATGAAATTAGAATACTCCCTAACACCATACACAAAAATAAACTCAAAATGGATTAGAGACCTAAATATAAGACTGGACACTATAAAACTCTTAGAGGAAAACATAGGAAGAACACTCTTTGACATAAATCACAGCAAGATCTTTTTTGATCCACCTCCTAGAGTAATGGAAATAAAAACAAAAATAAACAAGTGGGACCTAATGAAACTTCAAAGCTTTTGCACAGCAAAGGAAACCATAAACAAGACAAAAAGACAACCCTCAGAATGGGAGAAAATATTTGCAAATGAATCAACGGACAAAGGATTAATCTCCAAAATATATAAACAGCTCATTCAGCTCAATATTAAAGAAACAAACACCCCAATCCAAAAATGGGCAGAAGACCTAAATAGACATTTCTCCAAAGAAGACATACAGACGGCCTCGAAGCACATGAAAAGATGCTCAACATCACTAATTATTAGAGAAATGCAAATCAAAACTACAATGAGGTATCACCTCACTCCTGTTAGAATGGGCATCCTCAGAAAATCTACAAACAACAAATGCTGGAGAGGGTGTGGAGAAAAGGGAACCCTCTTGCACTGTTGGTGGGAATGTAAATTGATACAGCCACTATGGAGAACAATATGGAGGTTCCTTAAAAAACTAAAAATAGAATTACCATATGACCCAGCAATCCCACTACTGGGCATATACCCAGAGAAAACCATAATTCAAAAAGACACATGCACCCGAATGTTCATTGCAGCACTATTTACAATAGCCAGGTCATGGAAGCAACCTAAATGCCCATCAACAGACGAATGGATAAAGAAGATGTGGTACATATATACAATGGAATATTACTCAGCCATAAAAAGGAACGAAATTGAGTCATTTGTTGAGACGTGGATGGATCTAGAGACTGTCATACAGAGTGAAGTAAGTCAGAAAGAGAAAAACAAATATCGTATATAAATGCATGTATGTGGAACCTAGAAAAATGGTACAGATGAGACAGTTTGCAGGGCAGAACTTGAGACACAGATGTAGAGAATGGACATATGGACCCCAAGGGGGGAAGACTGCGGTGGGGTGGGGATGGTGGTGTGCTGAATTGGGCGATTGGGATTGACATGTATACACTGATGTGTATAAAATTGATGCCTAATAAGAACTTGCAGTATAAAAAAACAAACAAAACAACTAATACTAAACTTTCATTGGGTTATTTGTATGGAAATATGTTAATATAAATGTTTCAGACATTACATGAAATTTCTAAAAATCTTATATTTGTATGTGTATGGAAATATGTATGGAAATATGTTATTATAAATGTTTCAGACATTACATGAAATTTCTAAAAATCTTATATGTTCTGGTATAATGTTATAAGTCATAATCCTAGTTATTACTTTAAAATGTATATCTCAGAAATAACTAATTTTCTTGTCAACTGCATTATTATGAACTTTCATCAAATCTTTAACCGTGGTCATTTTTAAGTCTTTTGTCATTTACAGACAGTTCTGGGTGTACTCTGATGATTTTGCAAATATGTTCCTATAAAAGGGTTTCATCTTCAAGAAATTCATGGAAAAGACTGTGACAAGTACAGGTTTCTGGTAACTGACTGTACTGCTGAACTGAATGAATAAGCATTTTCAGAACTCTAATGAAAAACTGATGAACTCATAAAAGTGCTAACAAAAAATCAAGATAAAAAAAAAATTAATTACATGGGACTGAGTGAACTGATGAGGATGAGTATAATTTTTGTGACTTTCTGTCTGAATTAAAAAAAAAAAAAATCCCACAAGGACTCAGAGGCAAAGAATATACAAATCAATTTTCACTGCAAAGTAAAGGAGCTGTTACAGTGGAGGATTACTGGACTGAATGTCAATATTATGACATAGTATGAGTGTGTTTCATGTTTGGTAATTGCAATCATTGTTGCTTTTGTTGTGGTCATCCATGTACAATGCTTGGTGTCAGTCTATTTATCTCTTGTAAAAATAAAATACAGTGTGTGTGTGTGTGTGTGTGTGTGTGATTTTGGAACATCTCAATAAAACAATAGGAAATTAAAAAAAAAAAAAAAGATACTGATTGATAATTATCTTCCAAGTTAAGAAGAAGTTCTATTGGATATTTTGGAGTTAAACTAAGAGAAAAGAAAGCAAATAAGTAAGGCAGTTATTAACTCCAGTGTAAGCAGAAACTTATAGAAGAAATGACTGTATAGTTTTAATATACTACCTTGTTCAGTGGTAAATAAGATTTAAAGTCATAATATGAACACTGATTATTAATGCAACAAAATTATTATATGATTATACTGGAAGGATGTAATTATATATACATAATTATACATGTGCAAGAATGTTAAATCCTTGCATTTGTAGTGATAAAAATGAGTTTATTACACATTATTTTATTATACTTACTTTGTAGAAAAACGGACAGAAAAAGCCTCAGCCTTTTCTCCCATATCACACCACTATTTTGTCTTTAAGGTCACCTAGAGAAGAGGGATTTTATTTCACTTGTGTAAATGCCTTAGGATTTTTTCTTTTTTTTTAATATATATATATATTTATAAATTTGTTTTATTTTATTTTTGGCTGCGTTGGGTCTTCGTTGCTGTGCATGGGCTTTCTCTAGTTGCAGCGAGCAGGGGTTACTCTTCGTTGCGGTGCGCGGGCTTCTCAATGCAGTGGCTTCTCTTGTTGCGGAGCACGGGCTCTAGGCCCGCGGGCTTCAGTAGTTGTGGCACATGGGCTCAGTAGTTGTGGTTCGTGGGCTCTAGAGTGCAGGCTCAGTAGTTGTGGCGCACGGGCTTAGTTGCTCCATGGCATGTGGGATCTTCCCAGACCAGGGCTCGAACCCGTGTCCCCTGCACTGGCAGGTGGATTCTTAAACACTGCACCACCAGGTAAGCCCCATTTTAGGGTTTTCTTAAACAGACTCTTTCTTGTCTAAATGCAGCAGTATCTTTGCTTGGGGGGAAAAGGACCAAGTAGAGAATTATTCAGGTCTACTGAGTAAATCATTTAGAGCCAGGTGACAAATTTCTAGAGATGATAAATAGCTCTATAGGCAAAGGCAGGGCTACATTTCCTTTGGGGCAATGGGGGATGATGAAAATCATCAATGAGCTGCTAAAGAACAGAAAAGATGCAAATATCCCTAATGTTCCTCAGTGATGTGCCAAAAAGGTATTTAAAATGTTAAACTATTGTTATAATTTGAAAGCATGAAAATTGTATAAGCTGCAAACAGAAAATGGAAAAGATAGAATCATAAATTTGTGGATTTTTTCTCTTTTAATAACTGACAAAAACTGATTAAGTGGATTCTGTTGACACTTTTTTTTTGCAGCAGGTGGAAGCTCTTATCTTAAAGCTAAGATTGCTTTGAATGTCAGTTTCCCTGTGTTATGTAAGTTTAGGGATTTGAAATGCAAACATGTGTGAGATAAAAGATACAATGTAACATGTATTCTAATACACAGTAATGCATTGCCTTTTTTTTTGTTTTTTAACTATTAAATAGCACATTCTGGTTGCAAGCGTTACTCTCCATTCAGAAGTTAAGCTAATTTTTCAAATAAAAATTATTTTGTGTAATATGAATTTCTCTTAAAACAGCTCATGTCACCAGTTTAACCTAGTAGTTTTCCTTGACAATTCAGTCATAGTTCTTGAAAACCACATACACTTGGTTCAATACCAATAGACTAGCTGAAAAAAAGATAGAAGAAATGAAACATTATACGGTTTTTTAAAAAAAGACTCAAGGTGAAACTGTTAAAGCTTGTTAAAATTCATGCATCTTTATGAAAAACTAATTATATCATATTTTAATCATGTTTTGTAAAGGGGATGTTTCTCCTGCATTCAGTAACTTAATTGGTACAGTAGAAATTTTAAGCTGCCTTTCACCTTTGGTTATGGGTTGTAGTTTTAGCAACAGCGTTTCAAAATTTGCAAAATAATTTAATAAAAGTTCCAGATTCCAAAGGCTGTTTTAGAAAGAAAATATGAAAAATTTGAGTAAGAGGAGTATTTATAGTTTGGCAAAGGAAAGCTTTTTGGAACCAAGTAACAAATAGTTCACAATCCGTTGCTTGAGGGCAGAGAGTGTGACGGGGTATCAGCAAGTGGAAAAATTGGGGGGAGTAAATCCTTTAGTGGAATTACTTTCTTCTTCCCAGGTATATGAAGCATTGGTCTTAATGATACCCTGCTGGGAAAACAAGGTGTTGGAATGATACAAATTGAGACTCCAGCACTATACTGTAAGTGTAACATTTAAATGTTTATTCAGAAAAATTCTAATTAAAATGAACAGTATTATACTGTATGAGTGAGGCTACAGAGACATGATAATTAGCACTTCTGGATTATTTATAAGGAACTTTGAGTTCTTCCATTTTTTGTTTGTTTGTTTGTTTGTTTTTAACTCCAACCTAGAAAATCCTCAGAGAAATAAATGAGAATATTCAAATAAACTATAAACCCCTGAAGTTCCCATGGCTTTTCCGAGGGCAGAGGAAAAAGGGCGTTGTGAGGTAGAAGTGCTTGGGTGAGCGTGCATTTGTCTTTTTCTGTGGGTGATTCTAGAATGTTTGGGGACTATCTTGGGATCTCCCATCTCTATTTCCTCTCGTGATCTATAAGTGGATCTTTCCTTCGTTCACTTAGAAGGATTTTAGTGATGTGGTCAAGTGATGTGTGAAAATGCTACTCTTTGACCAACACAGGGAACGATTAATTAGAGGATGGTGTTAATGTGATAACGATTTGGCTTTAACCAGCTGAAGACAGTGCGTACTAATACCATTCAATCCCTTGGTCACTAGGTCTTTGTGGAGAAAAACCCAGGGTGGGAAAATCAGGCAGGATGCCCTTCTGTACATCCCATTCTCCACTCCCGCTACTGCTTCATTTCTTTTCTGTAAATCTTGTTTTAAATCTTCCATTTCTCTTTAGCTTATGATTAAATCTCTTATTGAAAGCCATTTATTTTACTTTGGATGATAGATGGTTTGTGGAAAGAAATTGGACTGCATTAATACATCTCCTGTTCTATGTATTGGAAGAATCTTGTAATCTACAACAAAATGTCACAGATATCAAAGAAACATTATAATATCTGCCGTGAAAACATTTCTATACCTAAGAAAAGACCTTAAAATACCAATGTTTTATTTTATTGACAAGCTCACAAAAATGTGCGCATATAAGTTAACATATGCTCTAGTATGTACATATGGAGACATTTCTGTAGTTAGGTAAGCATAGTCTCTTTTACTGGTGATAGCCACACGTGATAGTTTGGTAGGGTTGTGGAGCCTCTCATTAAATATCTGCTGATCATATAAGCAATTATATGTAGATTTGTATGCTGTCCTAGGAGATCTTGAGAGAGAAACATTTGCCTTTGCTCTCTACACTATTAGTGTTAACTATCAGAGGTTTTTTTTTTTTTTAAATTCCAGATTATTCCAGGAAAGTACCAGCTGTCATAATAACCCAAATCTGCCATTTGTAACCTGGTGCCTTTTAGAATTGCAAACTCCTAGAACGTGCTATTGTCATAATAAAAGCTAACGTTACTAAAATGCTTACTACACGTCAGGTGCATTCATTATATAAGCTCATTTAATATTCACAACACCCAGAAAGCACTACTGCTACTACCTCCCTTACAGAGATGAGAAACTGTGGCAAAAGGAACTTTGGTAAATGTTCCAAGGTGGGAGCTGGGATTCAAGCCAGACAATCTGAGTGAAAAGCCTGCAGTCTTAATCATTTTGTTCTACTTTCTCCTCTCCTCTATCCTAATGCTATCTCTTTGATGGCTCACTTAATCCCTGCCCATGTGTTAATGGGGAGGAATTATCTATTTTATTTGTTTGCCTTAGCCCATTCGGGATGCTATATCAGAATACTACAGAGTGGGTAGCTTATAAACAACAGAAATTTATTTCTCACAGTTCTGGAGATTGAAAGATCCAAAGTCAAGGTGCCAACATGGTCATGTTCAGGTGAGAGCCCTCTTCCTGGTTCACAGCTGGTGCCTTCTCACTGTGCCTTCTCAGGAAGGAAGAGGAGAGGGAGCTCTCTGGAGCCTCTTTTATTAAGGCACTAATTCCATTCATCAGGACTCTGTTTTCATGACGTAAGCACCTCCCAAAGGCCCCACCTACTAATGCCATCATCTTTGGGGGTTAGGATTTCAACATAAGAGTTTGTGGGGGACACAAGTATTCAGACCATAGCATTATTCATTTCATCAGGAGTCTTTTTGAGGCAGTATATCTTCTTTTTTATCATCTGTTCTATTTGATATTCTGGTGGTGGGAACGTCTGACAATTGGAAGGTGTAGACATTCAGAGTTTTTCAGATCATATTCTCTCTCTCTCTCTCTCTCTCACACACACACACACACACACACACACCACTGAGTAATCTTTTAAAATGTCTTTTGATAATTTATGTGAGAATATGGAGGAAATATTTTAGAAAGGCATATTTAAGAGGATAGAGTTATCTCAATTATACATAGATTTTCAAAGTAAAATTTGGAACAAGAGCTTTGCAACAATAATATCCTGATAAAATCAAGGGATGCCAAATGTTTGTTTAGCAGAACCTTAGAGAGTTGTAGTACCTGGTTGGAATCACAACAATCCAAGATGTGATCATCATTTTTCATGTCCAGAAACTCGGCTGTGTCATTGTGCTCAAGCAACACACTTCCACGGCTTCCAAACACACCAGAGACTATTGTATAAATGAAGATGCAAGTGAACTAATTCATAATGATAATTACAGTTACCAAGTGAGCTATATCTTTTATGTTTAGTGATCAAAACTTCTTTCCTTGTTGGTCAATTTATGTTTGAAGACAAATTATAAACTGAGGGTTGCTTACTGAACACAAAAGAAACCAAGGAGAGTTCGAAAGAACCTCCAAAACTGATATGACTTTGTTGTCACATTTTAGTTACTACCCAAGTGCTTATTTCTGAAAGGAGAGAACCCAGGTTATAAAGAGTGACTTTTCTTGTCATCTCTTATGTATAATTCTGTGATTTTTGAACCTACTTATTAACTAAAAGTTTACTCTTTTACAAAATGAAGTAATCTATACTTTCATCAATTTTATGAATATTTAAGAATTTATGAGTATACATACATGCATAAGTATGTTTCAGAAACTATTATTCATATTAGTTGTGCTAAATTTAAGTCTTTCACAGGAGACATAATAGAAAACCTCTCCAACAGATTTGCAGGAAAACCCTTTCTGTGCATGGCAAATATTTCATTATATTCTAGCGTAGAGCGAGACAATATAAATGATATGTATCAGAAATAATATGCAAGACTCCTTTTAATTTTCCTATCACTTTCATTTTTGTCTTTCTACCACTCCAATTTTGTTAAAATTGTCATTCAAAGATCATTTGAAAATTATTAGAGGTTTCAAAGCTTTATTGGATTTGGAACTAATGTGATGCCAAAAACATAACTGACAATTGCTCTGAGTATTCATTTCTCTCCCAATTTACAGACAATCAAGTTTGTTCCCACCTTGTGAGACTCAGCCATCAGTCACCTTGGTCTATCAAAACAGTCAATCTACATAATGGGAAAATGTAAAAATCCTGAGGTCAGAAAAGAGCTCTTGCTACTTGAAAGCTACAGAATATTTTATTAAAATATCATAGCAATTTCAACTTTGCATTCAGCATAAGTTGGAGAAATATTTGATGTTCTCCACTCTTCTTCCCAATGAGGTAAAAAAATAGAGTTTTTGAGGGTAAGCTATCTTTTTAACAAACTTTCTCGAAAAAAAATTTCCCACTATCTCACTTTTTAATCTATAACATAAGCATGTTTTTTAAAATCTATTCTTGGAACAAGGAAGAATAAAGTATCATTGAGACAGGCTGGGAACTGGAACCCTTTGCTGCAATGCTTGCACCTGGACAAAGTCTCCCTGAGCAACAAAATACAAAGAAACTATATGGGACTAAAAATAACTGTGTGGATGTGCAGTTGAGGCAAATTCTGGACAAAAGATACAAACAGACCAAAGAACCCCCAACTGCCTTTTTTTTTTTTTTAACATCTTTATTGGAGTATAATTGCTTTACAGTGTTGTGTTAGTTTCTGCTGTATAACAAAGTGAATCAGCTATATGCATACATATATCCCCATATCCCCTCCCTCTTGCACCTCCCTCCCACCCTCCCTATCCCACCGCTCTAGGTGGTCACAAAGCACCGAGCTGATCTCCCTGTGCCATGCAGCTGCTTCCCACTAGCTATCTATTTTACATTTGGTAAGGTGTATATGTCATTGCTACTCTCTCACTTCGTCCCAGCTTACCCTTCCCCCTCCCCATGTCCTCAAGTCCATTCTCTAAGTCTGACTCTTTATTCCTGTCCTGCCCCTAGGTTCATCAGCACTTTTTTTTTTTTTAGATTCCATATATATGTGTTAGCATACGGTATTTGTTTTTCTCTTTCTGACTTACTTCACTCTGTATGACAGACTCTAGGTCCATCCACCTCACTACAAATAACTCAATTTCGTTTCTTTTTATGGCTAAGTAATATTCCATTGTATATATGTGCCACATCTTCTTTATCCATTCATCTGTCAATGGACACTTAGGTTGCTTCCATGTCCTGGCTATTGTAAATGGTGCTGCAGTGAACACTGTGGTATGTGACTCTTTTTGAATTATGATTTTCTCAGGGTATGTGCCCAGTAGTGGGATTGCTGGGTCATATGGTAGTTCTATTTTTAGTTTTTTAAGGAACCTCCATACTGTTCTCCATAGTGGCTGTATCAATTTACATTCCCACTAACAGTGCAAGAGGGTTCCCTTTTCTCCACACCCTCCCCAGCATTTATTGTTTGTAGATTTTTTGATGATGGCCATTCTGACTGGTGTGAGGTGATACCTCATTGTAGTTTTGATTTACATTTCTCTAATAATTAGTGATGTTGAGCATCTTTTCATGTGTTTGTTGGCAATCTGTATATCTTCTTTGGAGAAATGTCTATTTAGGTCGTCTGCCCATTTTTGGAGTGGGTTATTTGTTTTTTTGATATTGAGCTGCATGAGCTGCTTGTATATTTTGGAGATTAATCCTTTGTTAGTTGCTTCATTTGTAAATATTTTCTCCCATTCTAAGGGCTGTCTTTTTGTCTTTTTTATGGTTTCCTTTGCTGTGCAAAAGTGTTTAAGTTTCATTAGGTCCCATTTGTTTATTTTTGTTTTTATTTCCATTTCTCTAGGAGGTGGGTCAAAAAGGATCTTGCTGGGATTTATGTCATAGAGTGTTCTGCCTAAGTTTTCCTCTAAGAGTTTTATAGTGTCTGGTTTTACATTTAGGTCTTTAATCCATTTTGAGTTTATTTTTGTGTATGGTGTTAGGAAGTGTTCTAATTTTATTCTTTTACATGTAGCTGTCCAATTTTCCCAGCACCACTTATTGAAGAGGCTGTCTTTTCTCCATTGTAAAATCTTGCCTCCTTTACCAAAGATAAGGTGACCATATGTGCGTGGGTTTATCTCTGGGCTTTCTATCCTGTTCCATTGATCTATATTTCTGTTTTTCTGCCAGTACCATACTGTCTTGATTACTGTAGTTTTGTAGTATAGTCTGAAGTCCGGGAGCCTGATTCCTCCAGCTCCATTTTTCTTTCTCAAGATTGTTTTGGCTTTGGGGTCTTTTGTGTTTCCATACAAATTGTGCACATTTTTGTTCTAGTTCTGTGAAAAATGCCATTGGTAGTTTGATAGGGATTGCATTCAATCTGTAGATTGCTTTGGGTAGTATAGTTATTTTCACAATGTTGGTTTTTCCAATCCAAGAACATAGTATATCTCTTCATCTTCTGAAGTGCCAGGAGAAATACAGGGTTTCAGGAGTAAAAGCAGGGTACTGCACATGTCCCTTGCACTCAACACCACCAAAGGGGTGGGCAAAACACCTAAGCCACCCCTCTGGCCCCACCCCTGGACCCACCCTTACCTTCACCCCATAAAAAGAACCAGCTCGCCCCTCCTAGGGGAGTGACCAAGGGAATCTGTTCTTTTCACTCCCTTCTGTAGCCACAGGAGCCCCAACAAAGCCTTGCCTGAATTTCTTGTCTGGTCTCTCATCAATTTCTATTGATTACGGAAGGCCAAGAACCCTGGTCAGTATCACCATAATTTAACCATAGAATACTTATTTATTCTATTTCAGTCTCCAATCAGTACAGAAAACAAAATGTCAGTTAATATTTAGCATTAGATAATAAGACTCTTTCATTTCACCTATGCTTACCAAGTGTTACCAAGACAAAGGATTAGTTACTTCTTTTTGTAGTAATTTCTAGCAAGCAGCCTAAATTTTAAAGTAAATAAGTTGTCTGAGGATCTAAAGAGGAAAAACTGCAGAGGGAAAAGACTTAAACTAATTAAGTTTCAGATTTTAATGAAGAAAATCATAAATCAGCAAAATAAAGACATCCAATTTTAGAAAAAAGATGTTAGTGCACTTATAGTAGGTTTCATAAGTGCTCTGAAAGAATTTGTATATATTGACTCACATATGATAATTATTAAATAGATAAGGTTTTCATATTACCCTCAGTGTTTCATGTCAAAATAAGTCTCATAAGTCTCATGTTTTGAAACTAAATTGGAGTCATTTACAATTTTCATATAATAGCTTAACAGGGTCTCTTGGTGTGAAAAAATGCAAACTCAGTGAGGTACTTCAAGAGAGCCAGACTAAGTTGAAATATTGTAAAAACTGTGTAAGAAAGAGTTTCAGTTGGGGGATTATTGTTATGGAGAGCATTTAATAAAATTGCTACCAAGAGGGAAAAAGAAAACTATGGCACATATCTCTTCATGAGGAGGGTGTTTTAGACTTATCTTTTGAAAGCTGAAAGAAAAAAATTGGTACCAAAATTTATTGATATTATGGTTCTCAGCAAGAATAGAGAGTAAAGTATTGGGGTAGAGCTGAAAATGAACCTGCAGGTCTCAAAGGAGTTCAGTGTCTGTGGAAAATTTTTGAAGAGCCTTATAACTATTTAAATCTCTTTTTAAGGCTAATTTAAAGCAAGAAGCTTCTTGAAATTGGAAGAAATGTGCTGAGTGGCTCATCAAACAGAAGAGCACAGATATGCAGCACCAAGCCAAACAGAGCTGAGGGCTGTGTTCCTGGCTCCCTGACAACCTCTTGGCTCCTCAGAGGTCCTGGGGAAATGTTCGCTTTCTTCTCAGCAGATAGCACTCCCTTTCTCATTCTAGTTTTCTTCTCTTCTTTCTCTTTTTTTTTTATAATTTAACTTTCTGTGACTTTGTATGGTTCATTCCTTCAAATATTTATTGCACCCCAACTGTGTGCTAGTCACTGATGTTAAAAGATGTAGAAGATGCAGCCTCTGTTATTGAAGAACTTAGGGACTGAACGAGCTGCAAGCAAAACACAGAAACCAAACCCTAAACCCCAAGTGCAGACCCATTTCATGATGACTTATGATGCCGGACACGTGTTCACATGCTCATTGGTCATCTGTGTAGCTGCTCTTGTGAAGTGACTGTTCAAGACTTTTGCCACTTTTTAATGTGTCCTTTGCCATTTTATTATTGAATTTTAGGAGTTTTTCTATATTGTGAATACAAGTCCTATTGTCAGTGTTTTGTGTCACAAACATACTCTCCCAGCCTACCACTTACCTGCCTATTTCATTAATGGTGTCTTTTGACATTTTTGTTTTTAATTTGTTTTTCCCATCTGCCTTTTGTTTGCTCTCTTTCTCCTTCTTTGGCAGGTTAGTCAAAAATATTTTCATACTCACCTGTTATCCTTTATTGCCATTTTAGTTATGCCTGTTTTTGCTATTTTTTAGTGGTTGCTAAATATGCAATTTTAACCTATCTAACTTATCTACTTTCAAAAATGATTCCATTATTTCATGAACAATGATGAACTTTACAATAACATATTTATATTACTAATGTCTCCTCTCTGTTCGCATTGTCATTTAGTATTTTATTCTTGTATTTATGCTATACAGCCCACACTACATTATTATTTTGACTTTAAACAGTCAGTAATTTTTAAAGAGATTTAAAGATACACATGCATACACATAAACACACATACATGCATATTTATATACATATATGTATATATATAAAATAACTTTTAAAAGGCCTTATGTTAAACAATATATTTACACTCTTTCATGTTCTTTGATCCATTCTCCAGAATTACATTTCTATCTAGTGTCAGATTCCTTTAATCTTAAAATTTTTAACTGAACTTGGATTACAGGTTTAATGGAGAGAACAATTTTTCAGCTTGTATCTTGCTGAAAATGTCTTTATTTTGTTTTTATTTTCTTAAATGAAGGCATAATTTACATATAATAATTTTCACCCTGATAGTATATGTAATTGGTAATTCTTCATCTTCTGCTAGGTTTTTAGTCTGGGAGTTGAGTTAATCTATGCAAAAACTGAGCTGGATTTGGGTTTGATTGTTGCTTTTGTTGTCCTTAGTTTATAGATTATCTACTCTGTAGCCCAAATTTAAAGTTTGTCATTTTTGCCATTATTATCTTTTAGAGATTTGTTTTCCTGGTGCAGGATTTAATCAAAAATCAAGCATTGACTTCAGTTGTCATTTAGTTTTAATTACCTTTTAAACGGGGACAGTTCTGCAGCCTTTCTTTTTCATATATGACCCTATTATATTTGAAGAGTACTTACAAGGGTCTTTTGCAAAAGATCCTTCAGATTGGGTTTGTATGCTGTTTCCTCAGGATTAGATTCAGAGTTTGTGTTTCTGGCATGCATATGCAGAAGTGGGGCTGTGCCCCTCTAAGGGCATCATGTCAGACAACACAAGATGTCAGTTCATGTCATTATGCTTTCTGCATAGGTCTTATCTTCAAGTTAATTGCAAATTCTCAAATCAACAAGAGCCAGGTAAAAAAGAGGTTGGAAGTCTGAATTGAGCTGTTGTTGACATCATAGAACTAGAGAATTAACATTGGAGTTCAGGACTAACCAAGGAAAAAGATAAATGGCCCAGGTAATAGCCCAACCTCAACTTGGATTCCTGGAAAGTGGAAATAGTCCAGAAATAGAATGAACCTTACAGAATCTGCAACCAAGGATCTAGTCACTTTCATTCCTGATTTGATGGAGGTGATCTACCCCCACTTTTGCTGTAGGATATCTGTAATTTTTATGTAAAATGCCTGACATTCAATAAAAATATACAAAGTATACAAAGAAGTAGGCCCAGACCTAGGAAGGAAAAAAAAAGTAAATAGAAACAGAACAACATGAGCTCCACATATTAGGGCTATTAGATATAATTTTTGAAATAACTGATTATTACATTTAAGATAACAGATACCAAGAAAGAGAATTTCATCAAAAAATTAGAATAACAACTTATAAAGCAAAAGTCTTATCTGAAAAAATATAATACATTCTAGTCAATGTGCTACAGCAGATGAGAAACAGCTAAGGAAATAATTTGTAAATTCAATGATACTAGAAAAGTCCAGATTGGAAAATGTTAAGAAAAACGGGGGAAATGGAGGGAAAAAAAGCATAAGCATTATGGAAGACCTGATACAGAGGACCAATGTATGTATTGTAGAGTCCCAGAGGAACTGGGAGTTAGAATGTGTAGAAGAAATGTTTGAAGACATACTTGTTGAAAATTTTCCAAAACTAGTGAAAGAATTCAAGTCATAATTTCAATAAACACTATTAACATGAAACAAGATGAACATAAGGAAGATAATATATTGTGATATCATAATACAATACTTTAAATAAAAATAATTTTAAACATCTTAATAGAGTAAAAAGACACATTATATTAAAAGAAGGAAAAGCAAATATGTCAGCTGCCTCATCAACAAAGTAATGAAAAACAGAATACAGTCAAATGGCAAATAAACTTATGTTTAAGTAAAATGCATCCAAAAAAAAATTAAGGAATAGGGTAAATTGAGTTAAAGTGTTCTAAGCTTTTAGTGTTTTTGGAGTTGTAAAAGGAATAATTTATATTTACTATAAATAAATTTATAATTTATAATAAAGTCTCATAAGCCCAAGTTTCCAGTAGTAATATCTAGGGTAATTCATGAGAAATAGTAAAAGAATGTATACATAGAATATAGTACGGAATGGAACATAAAAATGGGATCAGGAAATGCCTGAATAACTTAATAAAGGCAAGGAGAGAGAAATTAAATAAACTTGGAATAAATGGAAAAATTAATAATAAGTTAGAATTAAGTTCAAATAAAACAGTAATAAAATAGATATGAACTAAATACTATAATTAGAAGGTAAAGATAATCTGACTAGAATAAAAATAAACAATAAGAAATATATTCTGATTACAAGAGACACATTAGATAAAAAGGAAAGATAAATTGTTTGAAGAAAGAAAGTTGTGATATAAAAACAATAGCTAAAAGAAAGCTGACATATTTAAACTAATACTAGCTAACTGTAAAATAAACTTAAAGACAAATATTTTATAGAGATAAATGGGAATATTTTATAATAGTAAAATAGTCAACACAACAAGAAAACATAATGATTCTATATTTGCATGCAAATACAAACATTGCTTCAAATATATAAGGCAAAACTTGAAAGAATTAAAGGAAAAGCTAACAAATCCCAAAACTAGGAGACTTTAGTATAATTCTGTCATTTACTGATATGAAAATTAGATAAAACATCAGTATATGAATGATGCAATCAAAAACTTTTACAAAATTTTTATATGCAGAATTTTACATGCAACAATGGCAAAATACATATTATGTCCAAGCACACATGAAATTTTCATCAAATTTGATGATATGCTGCATTAAGCAACCCACCATAGCGTCAAAGGATTAAAATCAGATCTTTCTTTGATTAGAGTGGACTTAAGGTAGTAATCCATATGTAAAATTACTAAACATTCCTGGATGTTTAGAAATTTATCAATATATATTTATATATGTTATGGGCTAAAAAAGAAATCAAGATGAATTTAGACAATATTTTAAAGTGAATGGTAACAAAAATATTACATATCAATATGAGTGAGATGTAGCAAAAACATAATTTCGAAGGAATTTATAGCCATGAATTGATGTTTTAGGAAAGAATAAAGGACAAGAATCTATGGTGTTCATCTCAAGAAGTTATGTTTAAAAATTTAAGAACGTATAAGGAAGGAAAAAAGATAAGAGCATTAATCTTTGAAATACAAAATATATATAAAATAGAGAAAATCAACAAAGACAAACATTTGTTCATTTACATGGCTAATAAAAATTTATAAACTCCTTGAAACCTGACAGAAATGAGAAATGGGGTTTCCTTGGTGGCACAGTGGTTGGGAATCTGCCTGCCAATGCAGGGGACACGGGTTCGAGCCCTGATCCGGGAGGATCCCGCATGCCGTGGAGCAGCTAGGCCCGTGCGCCACAACTACTGAGCCTGTGCTCTAGAGCCTGCGAGTCACGACTACTGAAGCCCGCGTGCCTAGAGCCCGTGCTCCTCAACAAGAGAGGCCACCACGGTGAGAGGCCTGCGCACCGCAACAAAGAGTAGCCCCCGCTCTCAGCAACTGGAGAAAACCCGTGTGCAGCATCAAAGACCCAATGCAGCCAAAAATTAAATAAATGAATAAATAAATAGATTTATAAAAAATATATATATTAAAAAAAAAAAGAGAAATGGACCAAATATTACCAAATAGGAAATTACAAAGGAGAGATCACCACAAATCTTATATATAATATATATATATATATCTATGTGCAAATATTGTAAATTATCTTTGGCTGTAAATTTGACAATTTAGATAAAATGGACAAATCCCTAGAAGAGCAAAACTTATCCAAACTGACTCACAAAGAAGTAGAAAATAAAATTTTTTTAACTATTAAAGAAATTGAATCTGTAATTTTAAAAAAATGTCCCACAATAAAATCTCTAGACTACATAATGGCTTCAGTAATGGGTTTTCCCAACATTTACGAAATGTATAAAACAACATTATACAAACTTATCCAGAAACTTTACAAAGGAGGAACTACTACTCACCTTGTTTTACAAGGCTGCTCCAATTTTAACAGCAAATGAACATTTTAGGCCAATTACTCTCATAGATATTAAGGAAATCCTAAGTAAATTAGCAAATTGAATTCTTAAGAAGTAGAATTCAGAAATATACAAAAAGATCATCTATCAGACTGAGTTGAGATTATATCAAGAATGAAAGATTTTTTAAGCTTTGTTTTTTATCTAAGTATAACCTACATACAGAAAAGAGCTCACATTGCTCCATGCATTTTCACAAAGTGAACCCACTTGTTCAGTCAGTCCCCGAATCAGGAAACAGAACATCACCAGCCTCCTAAAAGCTCCCTAGTGGGCCTCTTCCCGGCAATGAGTCCATCTAAGGGTAACCACAACTGTCATTTCTTTTTTCTCTCCCTAGCTTTCCTGAGATATTATTGACATTTAACATATGTAAGTTTAAGATGTATAAGGTGATGATTTTTTAACAATTGAAAATTTAATTGATATAATTCACCGCATATATAGAATAAAGAGGAAAAAAATCATATGAAAATACCTGTAAATGTAGAACAAAAATTTGATAACAATTGAACATCCATTTATAATTTAAAACTCCCTGACACTTTGAGAGTAGTAGGTGGTTTCTTAATCTTATAAAGTGTATCCAAAAAAAGCAAGCATGATATTTAACCATGAAATACATAAAGCTTTCTACCCGAGATTTTGAACAACACAAGGTGCTCACTAGCACTACTTCTGTTTGAGGTCATAGTCAATAAAATAAGACTTTTAAAAAAAAGAAAGAAAATGGGTTGAAAATGTAGAAATAAAACTTCCATTTAGTGTACATTGTGACTTCCTCCTCAAGAGCACAGTATGAAAAGGGGAAAATAAGAATAACTTTATAAGAAAGAAAACATGACAAATCAGTCTCAGCCCGTGATCAAGGTTAACATCAACAGTCATATATCATACAGATAGTATGTACCCTTGATGAGATGTGATGAAAAATAGTATATTTACCTCTGTGGCTTTCCTCCTCAAAACCCATAACCCCAGTGTAATCATGAGGAAACTATCAGACAGATTCAAATAAAGAGGCATCCCACAAAATACCCTACCAATACTCCTCAAAGTTGTGAGATCGTTAAAAATAACAAAAGTCTGAAGAAACTGTCAGAGCCTAGAGGAATCGAAGGAGTCATAATTACTAAATGTAATAACGTATCTGGGATAGGATCCTGAAATAGGTAACAGATGTTAGGTAAAAACCAAGGAAATCCTAATGAACTATGGACTTACATTAATAATAATGTATAAATATTGGTTCAGTGATTGTGTAAAATGTATCATACTGAAGTAAGACATTAATAATAGGAGAAATGGTATGGGGTATACAAGAACTCTGTACTATTTTAACATTTTTTCTGTAAATCGACAAATGTTCTAAAATAAAACTTTTATTTAAATAATATATACACATGTTTTACTTTAAAAAAGAGATGTGTGTGGAAAAGTTTCTTTCTAAAGGTAAAGGACATTTCTTCCAGAATAGGTGTTATAAATCTAGCTGATCCAGGTGTAAGCATATGGCGTAAATAAAAGCTAGACTCATGAAATTGTTCATACCACAATGCCCGGAGGTGTGAGTTAAACTTGGTCAATATACACAACACATCATTTTTTAAAAGTCCCTGTTTTTCAGGAAAATGTAAAATTCATTTTCTATCACAATTTGGATTATTTTAAATAAAATGGCAATCTCTGGAAGCAAAAACATTTATAGCATGCTTGTTGTAAGAGATGGCTTTTAAAAATGGGTTGCATTAACAGATTTCATTGTTCATTCTTTGAGAGTCTATTTATAGCATTATTTATATGTCAACTTGATGGTGTTCTTTCATCATAAAGCCTACTTAAATTAGAGTTAATTGGGTCATAAAACAAAATACAAACCAAAGGAAAAAGCATGCTATATTTAAGAATGAAGTTATTTCTAGCAGGTGTTGGTGGAGAAAATTGTTGGCCATAGAAAGTTCAAGCACAAATTGAAATAAGACCTTTTTGTGACATTTATAAAGCATAAATGTTACAAAGATTGCAATGAAAATTTAATGAAGACATGTAGAATTACTTCAAAGATTAACAAACTTACATTACTTTAATAAAAAATTATTACTTTTGATCCTTAGCCAACGTGGTATTGCTTTATATTTCTTAAATTTTTAATTTTTTGCTCTTTCTAACTTTAAATCTAAAGATAATACATGCATAATATTATCTATCATTAATATATAACTGCTACAAAACAGTTTATTTGTTCCTACTTTAAAATGTAGGATATCATCACTATTAACATTTTATGACAAATATAATTCGTTATTGAATGTGTTAGGAAAGGAAACTTCACAGCCTCTTATGTTTCAGAAGTTTCCATTCTCCTCTCTACAAGTGAGAAATTTTGGAGGAGACATTTTGGAGCTTTTGGTTCTGCTCACTGGAGAAATGAGCCATTGCTAGTCCAAGTTCACTAGCTACAGTGCATTGTAGAGCAATCCCCAGCATCCAGTTCCACTTCCGCCTTTCAAAAAGACCCTGAATATTCCAATTCTGACATTAAATGGGAGAGTTCACTCAGATCTAAGGATGGGCTATTTCTGGCTTAAGCAGTCAGCGTATTTCCACTCCCCTCATCAGTACATCAGTAAACCTCAAATCCATCCACTTTACTACTTGTGTGACTTGGAATAAATTATAAAACTGCTTTTTCTCCAGATGTAAATTACATGTCACACTTCCAACATTGGACTAGATAGGGCCAGGATTAAATGTGTTTGAATAAACAGAAGTGCCAAGACCATTGACTGGTACTCCACAAATGTTATTTTTATTTCTTTCCTTTCCTTACACAGCAGTTCTAAATGTTCTTCAGCAGTTTAACTGTCAAAGGCTCATACTATTCAAAATACTTTGGTGAATGCACATAACCTACAAAATGAAGCCCAGACTCTTTAGATTGATATTCATGATTTCCCACCATGAAGAAGGACCCCCTTTACAACTTTATTTCCACCACAAACCCACCTTATTACTATGGTTCCCAGATCATACCATGCACTGCGTGCCTTGTGCATTCAGAGATGTTCTTAAATCTACCTGGAATTTTGTTCTTCTCTTCCTGTTAAAAACCTACTTATCCTTCAAAATTTACCTTACATTTCCTCTCCTTCAAAACTTTCCTTAATCTCTAGATTAAAATTATATCCTCTGTGTCTCCACAAAACTTGGATTTTTTTTTTTTTGTTCTTTTTGATTTTGTTTATGTCTCCACTCCTAGAATATATCTCTAACTCTCTCCTTTTCAAAGTATCTAATAATTTCCTAATTAATTGTTATTCATTTTTGTTATGAAAAATAAGCTTCAAAGACTGTGAAAATTATCTAAATAATATTTAACAGTTGTGTACACGATGAGGCTAAGATACTGGGAAATATACCCTTCTGGGGAAGAAAAAGAAAAACTCAACTAAGATCTCACATTAAAGAGTAATATTCATTTCTGAGTTGTCTGGAAGGAAGAATTTATGATGTGTTGATCTTGTTGCATACACAAATAACTGGAAGTTGAATATTTGAATATTTTGTAAATGTTTTGAGAACTTGGGAAAGCTTTTTGTACATTTGTAGATCAGTGAGGGCACAATGTCCTAGAAAGCTAATTCAGAGCCATTGAGAAGCATGAAGAAACCACACTTATCTGATTGACTGTATCAGTCTTTTTCAAGATTTAATTGTATAGCCATATGGAAAGGGTCTAGCTATTCATTAAAATTATGAATATAAAAGCACTTTAAAATTCTATGCTAAAAAAAAAAAATTAAAAAAAAAAATTCTATGCTATACTCACTTTGAAGATAAAACTATATTTGATACATGTTTCTCCTGAGTAGATGCATTGTAGGAAGTTAAACAGTTGGCTGTATGCATTTACTGTCTTTATGAGGGGTGAGGAGATGTCTCTAGGGAAAGGAAAGAAAGTGAACCTAGCTAATCTCCTTGTCAGACCTTCAATTAAATGTCTAATGATATATTCTCAGAGGAAGAGACCTGATCTATTGAATGCCTTTAGCAGGGTATCTCTGGGTAAAGGATTAATTAGATCCAGAATCTATAGAACATGAGTCCCTGGAGAATATGAAAGCTATACACTCCCTGGAGTACAAAGTGGAGACTTTTTGTAACATAAATGACTTCTGTGTAAGGTAACTGCATTAAAATTACTTAGAAACCTCATTTATTATTCTGGGCCAGAGGTGCATTTCTAATGCAAGAAGAATATTTTATCCACCATTTTAAATTGTTTTTTGAAGGAGGAATATTATAACATTTAGACTGTCGTATTATTGGAAATGAAAATCTTGATATTTTTATTTCTCCAGAAAAGACTAAGACCTTATGTAACTGACAATTCAGGAATACAAATGCGAGTTGATACATGAGTTGAACATCTGGAAGTAAAAGTTGTCATTTTTAAATGGCTAATTAATAGTGACAGATTATAGGAATAAAACATTGGTTTGGGTTTCTGAATTGGTCTGAAAAATAACATGGAAGATTATTGCCATAAGTTTCTGTTTTGTATTTCACATTTATCTATTTTTTTCATAGCATTCAAAGAAGTTTGTATTTTGCTCACAAGGACTCTCTGAGCCTCTCTGTGTTTTGTTGTTTAATTTAGAAAAAGGGTCTCCTGAGGATAGTACTATTTTTTTTAATGAAACATATTGTTTAGCTTCTTTTTTCTTTATTTAACATGTATACAACCTCTCCAGGATTTATATTACTAGGAAAATATATTTCATTATTAATGAAAAATAAATTTTTACTCAAAAGTTATGCATGTTGAATGAGATACGTGAAAAACACATACAGAAGTTAGAACTATAGATAATATTTTGCACAGATTATCACATCTAACAAGTACACCCACTTATAGGGAAGGAAAATCTATGCCTTCAGCAAGGATGCATATCAGCCCAGCTGAATAGACATTATTATATAACTCAAGGGTTCCTAAACACACCCTAATTCAAACTGCATGGCAGAAGAATTAGTTCAGTATTTATGTTGAAACTAGAAAAATGAAGCTGCTTACCACCAAGTAGTAAAATGAGACCAGATGATGTAGATTAATATTTCATATTTGCATCCACTTAGATATTTTTATTTGAAAAACATAACTTGTATAACCTAGGAATTTAAGCACTCAAATGACTAGTAGAGATAAAACCTTGTGAGAAGAAGAGTCTGGTTTAAGATCAGTATACGATAAATGTAAAAAGTGGATTATGAATTCCGCCTCACACTTAGATGTCGAAACAGGAAGTAGATGTACTCTTCCCCCTGAAGCAACTAGGAAAAATAAGACAAAATATATAAAACAATGGCTTTTAAGACACTAAACATGATCAAATGAACAGTGATTCCCAAGAGACTGGAAATAAGCAAGGTGAGTCCTCTGATTGTCACAATGTATTGCCTTGAAAGAGTTTCTGGGAAGGGAGCAAGGAGGTGTAACCCAAGCATCGCGCCGTGGGCTCCCTGAGTTGAGGTGATGGAGCTGACAGTCCAAGAGACCAAACTGGTCGGAGCTTGCAGCAGAGAGTACTGGAGAGAAGAAAGCTGCAGAGAGAGAGAGAGAGAGAGAACTCCAGATGCCTGCAGAGGATCTACCTTGAGTATAGAGGAGAGTACTGATAAGTGCACACATGTGAGGAAACTTCAGGGGCTGGGGAAAGGGTGAGAGGTAATAGTACCTGGTGCTTGTAGAGAGCAGGCAATAATGTCTACAATGTCTCAACAGCCAGTCTAGAAAACTTCAGAATTCCCTGGGCATCGGACACAGAACTCAGAAGGATCTTACTTTAGTGTTGGGCATAATTTGCCCTAGACTGAATGTTGCTCTGGTCCTGATTAATAAGTCTTAAAAGCAAAACCAGAATGGATCAAGCTACTTCCAACTAACTTAACTGCATCTCAGGAGAAAAGTTCTAGAATATTTATAGGGATAAAAGAAATCAGAGCTCAAGGAAGTAAAATTCACAATATCTGTAAAAGAAGTCACCCTTTTTCTCTGTACTAATCACAACACTACTGACACCAGATTGAGAGTTTTTCTACACCAAGCAATTCTCTCCAATTCTTGGTGGACACAGACCTGGTATCCTACCAATTTAACTAAATTTCACACGAAATGCCCAGAATTAGTGCAGATCCCTCGGTTAAGGGCTCAGTCTGATAAGACTGCTCCCCACTTCAGACATTAATCACAATTCCCAAATTGTCCCCTCACTTCTGATAGACCAGCTATAAATTGGGAGTACCCATGACCCCTTCCTCAAGTTCAATAATTTGCTGGAATGGTATAAAGTAGAATAAGGTTAAATATCAAATATCAGTCATGATTTTTGATATTTCACCTCTATGACTTCTAATGTATTTACAAGAACTTTTCTCACAATAATTTGCATTTAATTTTATACTTCCTTTCTAATTTATCCCAAGATAATGATTTTATAATTAGTAATAAGTGAATAAATAAAAATGATATGAAACTTTATTCAGAATGGACTAATATTAATTCTGAAGTATTCCATTTCTTTATTAGCATAATAAAAACATTTTAATACTATTTGGAATCACCTTATTTTTTTCCCTCACAGCATTACTTGAAAGCTTAGAATTTAGAATACTATCTTTGGGTTTCTCCAATGTCATAAGATGATAGGAAGAATATTAAAACAACACAACATAAACATACAATATTATATATGAATTTTTATGGTAACATTTTGATACATAGTGTTATATATTACAAGTTAAATGTGCTTATAAAGAGTTGTGTATTTTAGAAAAGCAAATAATTTTAATTATGAATAAAAATATAAGTTTTGTAATATATTTTATATTTTTATATATATAAAATACAAAATCCAATCAACTATGTTATCTACCCTTACTAATATTAAAAGCTTATAGGATATGTCCTTATACATATATATATGCATCTTTTCACTCACTCTGACATTGAAAATATCGATGGAGAATGAAAAGCAAATGTGGACCCTCATTCTTTTTGTGCAAATTCACTTTTGAATATACTTATTTCACATTCCAATATGAGGTTCAATATGGAAGTCTCCCAAGTTTGCTATAATTCTTGAAAGGCAATGGTATAGAAAGCAAGAAAAATAGCCAATTGTCACATGGTATTGATAGACTCATTTGTGTTGTTCTTTGCAGAATACAAGTGCTCCTGTAGTTAGCACTGTCTGTGCTGACAAGAACACATCTGCTGGTAACATGCAGATTTTGCTTTGTTCTTCAATTATAGCTATAACTTCATTTCTGATACATACCCTTCTATGATTGTAAGAAAGAAGATATGTGAGGAGCCATTTATCTACATCATGACTCTGATAATATCCTTGCCTGTTGCCACAGAAACCCAGATCATAGTCATATGTTACTGTGAAAATAGGAAATATGAGTATATTAAGACTTGCAGCTCCATTCCTTAATTCTTATTTTATTTTGACACAAGATCAGATCTCTACTTGATCTGTCTTACAACACCTGTTACCTGATAGCTCACTTTCATTCATATTTTGCTCTACAAGAGGAGTGTCTTGGAAAGTTGCACATGAGCAAATGGAGATTAGCACATAGTGCATTGAATTTTCTTCTACAAATATATGCTAGACAGATTCTGGTAATTCTAATGGACATATTGTTATAAGATAAAAATTATGATAACTCTATTTCTGATATATTTACTCTATATAATTACACAAAACTATCAACTTATGAGTTTTTAAAAACTCTTCATTAACTATACCTTCAAATGCATAAAACTCATTTTTATTCCCCTTGGCAATAATGGGTCATGTAGGTCACAGTAACTGGATAATTTTTTCTGATTCTTTTTACTGTGCCTCACAGACCTAAAAAACATCAAAAAGAGGTCCACATTTTGCTTGGCTTCATATTTTAGAGAAGTTTATATTCGTCCACAAGCCTTTTTACTGTCTATTGTTTGAAGGCTAAAACATAAATCTTTCAACAAAAATAAAAATTGTATACGTATGTGCACCCATTTTCTTTGTTTGTGATATAAACCACTGGAAATTAGCAATTAAAAAAGGCTACATAACAGTAAGTATATATCATTCTATGATTTATTTGATCATTCTAAAAAATTTTGTTCATCTTGCATTTTGACTTAGGAAACCATGCAACCAAACACTAAAATAAAACTAAATCCTTCTGTCAGAATTTTTCAGTAAGAAATGTAAATAGAATTTATAACTATTTTTTCCTTTCTTACCACCTTATTTAGCTAACTTGATCTAAACTAGTCAGGTCGACTCAGATGTATAGATTCTTTTAATAGTCAGAAAAAATAAAATGCACACATATTGAGAGTACAGTTTGATGGGTTTGGACAAATGTACTCAGTCCTTTAACCAGTATCCCATCAAACTACTGAACTCTTTTACCACACTAAAAAGTTCCCCTCCATCCCTTTCCAGTTAGTTCTCATCTACACTCTCTGCTCCAGACTCAGCCATTATTATTATTTCTCTCCCTAAAGATTAGTTTTGCCTGGTCTATACTTTCATATAAGCCCTAATCTCATTCTTGGGGCCTCCATCCTCATAACTTCATCTAACCCTAAGTACCTCCCAAACTCTCCACCTTCAAACGCCTTCTGTTAAAAAAGAGACAATAGGCCCAGCGTACGTGTTGTGGGGGTTGGGGGAGATTCTCGTGAGGCTGAGCCCTTAACCTGTGGGATATGACACTGTCTCCAGGGAGATGGTGTCAGAATTGAGTTAAAGTGTAGTACACCCAGCTGGTGTCCTGGAGACTTGCCTCCACATATTTGGTGACCACAAGCGCCATACGCGAAGTGTCCCATGAGTGAAGTGGTGGTGTGAAAGAAAAGGAGAAGCACAGGAGATAGACTGAAGTTTTTCTTACACAAGAAGCCTCTTGTGTACTCATGAAGGTGGACAATGTAATTAGCTTCATCGTGTGTAATTAAGTTAGAAAAAGCCAACAGGATAATGGGCCTATGAAGACAAACAACGAATTGAGCAGTGAAAAGAGAAGTGTGAGATCAGATGCAAAATTAGTCAGACCAGATGGTGAGAAGCCTTGCTTGCCTGAGGCAAATGGGATTCAGTAGATGTTTTTGAAGGGGGATTAAGGTGAACAGACTTGCATTTTAATAAAAATCACCCCTTTGTGAGGTGAAGAAAGGCTTGTGAAGTATAAGAAGAAGGCTTAGGGCAAAACTCAAGGAACAGCAACTTTAAAGACCAGATGGAGGTAAAAAGGGTTTTGAGACAACAAAGAGAAGTGAGCTTAAAGTTCCGAGCCAGTGAGAAGGAGGAGCAGGAGACAGGATGGGGTCAGCTGGGCCAAGGTGGGCAAGTGCAGGGCAGAGAATGATCAGTAGTGCCTGATGCCGCAGAAACATAAGGGCTGTTTTCAGATCCTTGGGTTTTGCAATTAGGAGGTTATGGGTGAATTTTCCCACTGCTGTTTTACTGGCATCTTTGATGTGGAAGCTTTACTATGTGATTCGGGTGTAAATGGGATTTGAAGAAGTAGCCGCAGTAAAGAGAGTAAATTTAGTCTTATCAGAAGGCAAGAGACAGAGGGAGGAAGTGACTCTAGGATAAAGCAAGTTGAAGGTGAGGACTTGTTGGTTTTTTTTAAACAAAATTTCCTACCTCGTGTTCCCAGAGCACATTTTTTAAGAGTCTTCTGCTGAAGAATTTATTGTGTTTGCCTTGTTAATGATAAATTTAAGTATGTATCTATGACTGTAATCTCAACTAGTTGATGAACTCTTGGCAGACAAGGATTATATTTTATTCATTATCTTAATCCCCATAGCATGTAATTTCTAGATGCATAAGAAATGAGAATTTAATAAAATTTAATTCATCAGTATGTAGTATTTCATCTTTCAAATGATTCTCAAGTATTTTATCTTGAATAACAAATCTTGTCAGTAGTAAAATGTAAAATACCCCATGTAAGTCTTTCTAATGAGAGACACCACAGTACAGAGCAGTTTCCAAAGTGTGGTCCCCAGACCAGCAGCATCAGCATCATCTGGGGACATGTAAGAACTGCGCATTCTGGGACTGCACACAGACCTACTAAATAGAAACTCTAGGGCAGGAGCCCAGCAATCTGTGCTTTTACAAGCCCTCCAATTGATTCCGATTTGCCCTCACATTTGAGAACCATTAATAAAGAGAAACCAGACCCTTGGATTTAACTAAATCTGTTTTCACATCTTACTTTTGTCATTTATAAGCCACATGAAGTCAGAATGCTTTTAATAACTCCAGAATACAGTTTCCTTAAGCAAGGTCATGGGAACTACCTCCAAGTATCATTATGAAAAGTGAGTGACACAGTAGGTGAAAGCAATTATCCCATTGTCTGATAAAATGTCGATATTAAATAAATGTGAATTTTCCTATTTTATAGACTCTGTGTTGCTATTATGGAATTACGGATTTTTAGAGAAACCTAGAAATAACATAGTTGAAATGTGTGTGGGGGAGGGGGTGAAGGGAATTGAGGTAGGCCCAGCACTTATATTTGGCAGTTGTCCTGGGTGTTTTTTCAATAGTGTCATCTAGATTTGAAACAAGGCTTGTCTCTCGTCAAAGGTTATTTTATTTTTAGCATCACTCCAGGTAGCTTTGTGCCAAGAATGAGTTCATTAATTACAAAAAATAAAGCAAAACAAAACAAAACAAAAGGGTTTCTAGTATAAGGAATTCTAGCTTTTCACCTCAAAACTTCAAATCCTTTTTTGTTTTTAAACTTGTGTGGGTGGGGAGTGGGGGGCGGGTGGTGGGAGGAATGTGCTATAGCAAATGCTTCAATAGCAAAATTCTAAATAAAGAACATTTCTCATATTTGGAGAAAATAAAGGCACTATTGCTTGTTTGCCCTGTAAATGCATTTTATCATCTGGGCAGGAATGGAAAGATAAAAGGATCAATCACAGAGAAAGGCTCGCATTATTCAGAGCTTTGTCTCTTTCTATTGTTCAGCTTTAGCAAGGGCATTAAAAGAGCTTCCTATAAACAGCATTTATTCATACTGCTCACGCTTTCCTATAGCTTTCCCCCCATCCTCTACCTTTAAATGCAAGGTCAGCTCTATACTGTTATGAAGAAAACTGTTTTGAAATCTCACCTCCCCCTTTCTTTCATGCTTCAAATATATCTCTGAGCCCTGTTCTTGAATTGACATACATTTAAAAACAATTCAATCATGGATTGATCAGCTGATCCAGTGACACACAGACTACAGCTTGCTCTTGCCATCGTTTCTTTGTTCTTAGTGGGCCTTTGTTTGAATCCTGCAGCATCAGCCCTGACTGTAATAACTGATTGACTGAGCTATGCTACAGGGCACAAAATAACAAAGGAAGAAAAATATGAACAGTTAGTGAAAGAAGCCCTGGGAAAAGAAATAAATGTAGTGTACCCGAACACTGCAGCATTGATGGAATCCTAACCAAAGCAAGATAAACCAGGTGACTATCTTTATTTTAATGTTTGGGAGGTGAATTCAAGGAGAGACGTTGTGTTCCAAGAGCAATGTGAAGCCATCCAAAGATCATTCCTAATCTAATGGGACAAACACACCCACACATAGATAAATTCTGAACTTAAATGGCCTTCAGAGTTGGAGCGCCTTAGATAATATGGTAATGAATATTTTAGAAAAGTCTACATGGATAATAGGCATCAAGTCAATAAATACAGGCTGGCTACATCTCTGGTAATATTAGCATATAAATCCATTTGACTGAACCATTCAGAACTCAGCATTTAGCCTTTCCCATGAATTTGAATAGGACCTAATAAAATCCCTAAACTTTCTGTGAGGTTTGTATATACAGGAGGAAATCACAGCCTTTTCAAATCTCAGGATTGGAAAGGACCTTAAAGGTCAGATAAAATAACCTTGTATTGATTTGTTTGGGAAAAGCAACATTATCAAGTTGTGTCTATTGTAAACTCACATACAAATGGTAATTTGGGCAAAAGCTCAGCATCTGGGGCACTTTAATTGCTGACAATTCATGAGGCAAGAATTTCAGAAAAAATTCTTTAATCAGTGAAAAAGATCATTTTGAGCTAAGTGCCTTTTGCAAGAGGACATAGCACTTATATTGTGTTAAATGAAGAGATTTCCTTAAAATGTTCTTGTTTATACCTAAGTAGGCTGGCTTCTTAAGATTTCCTTCTCTTCCCTCCCATTCTTCTTTCCTTTATTCTCTTCCCCCTCCCTCTCTCTCCCTCTTTCCTCCTTCCTTCTTCTGTGCAAAATAAAAACTAGTTAAAAGCTAACAACAGAATTCATCTCAGGAATTGTTCAGAAAGACACCTAATAAAGCTATTTAGTCAAGAATATGAGGCTGTGGAGAGACAGCTGGTTGGGGCTAGATTGCTGTATGTAAGAATGTAATAGGATGTGTGTGTGGGTATGGTCAGGTGGGAGATAGAGGGGGGAACCTGAGCATTTCCTTTGAACTATCTACCTGTGAAGGATGTCCAGAGGCTGCAATAGTTACAATAGTTTATGAGCACTGGTATTTCAATTTTTAAAAATATTTACTGGGCAGCACTATTGTTTAATGCCTTTTTCTTTAAGTCTCAAGACTTTCTGATAAACTATGCTCATATGAAATCATCTTCTGTTAAGTGGGGTTAAGTAAAGATAAAACAAGCAAAAACCTGTGCTTCAGAGAAGTGATTGGTTCAAGATGGTGGAGTAGAAGGACGTGTAGTCACTCCCTCTTGCAAGAGCAACAGAATCACAGCTAACTGCTGAACAATCATTGACAGGAAGACACTGGAACTCACCAAAAAAGATACCCCACATCCAAAGACAAAGGAGAAGCCACAATGAGATGGTAGGAGGGGTGCAATCACAATAAAATCAAATCCCATAATTGCTGGGTGGGTGACTCACAAACTAGAGAACAATTATATCACAGAAGTCCACCCACTGGAGTGTAGGTTCTGAGCCCCTCGTCAGGCTTCCCAACCTGGGGGTCTGGCAACAGGAGGAGGAATTCCCAGAGAATCAGATTTTGAAGGCTAGCGGGATTTGATTGCAGGACTGCGACAGGACTGGGAGAAACAGAGACTCCACTCTTGGAGGGCACACACAAAGTAGTGTGTGCATTGGGACCCAGGGGAAGGAGCAGTGATGCCATAGGAGACTGAACCAGACCCAGCTGCTAGTGTTGGAGGGTCTCCTGCAGAGGTGGGGTGTGGCTGTGGCTCACCGTGAGGAAAAGGACACTGGCAGCAGAAGTTCTGGGAAGTACTCCTTGGCGTGAGCCCTCCTGGAGTCCGGCATTAGCCCCACCAAAGAGCCGGGTAAGCTCCAGTGTTAAGTCGCCTCAGGCCAAAAAACCAACAGGGAGGGAACCCAACCCCACCCATCAGCAGACAAGCGGATTAAAGTTTTACTGAGCTCTGCCCACCAGAGCAACACCCAACTCTACCCACCACCAGTCCATCCCATCAGGAAACTTGCACAAGCCTCTTAGATAGCCTCATCCACCAGAGGGCAGACAGCAGAAACAAGAAGAACTACAATCCTGCAGTCTCTGGAACAGAAAACACATTCACAGAAAGATACACAAGATGAAAAGGCAGAGGGCTATGTACCAGATGAAGGAACAAGATAAAACCCAAGAAAAACAACTAAATGAAGTGGAGATAGGCAACTTTCCAGAAAAAGAATTCAGAATAATAATAGTGAAGATGATCCAGGACCTCGGAAAAAGAATGGACACAAAGATGGAGAAGATGCAAGAAATGTTTAACAAAGACCTAGAAGAATTAAAGAACAAACAGAGATAAAAATACAATAAGTGAAATGAAAAATACACTGGAAGGAATTAACAGCAGAATAACTGAGACAGAAGGACGGATAAGTGACCTGGAAGACAGAATGGTGGAATTCACTGCTGCGGAACAGAATAAAAAAAAAAAAAGAGTGAAAAGAAATGAAGACAGATTAAGAGACCCCTGGGACAACGTTAAATGCAACAACATTTGCATTATAGGGGTCCCAGAAGGAGAAGAAAGAGAGAAAGGATCCAAGAAAATATTTGAGGAGATTATAGTCAAAAACTTCCCTAACATGGGAAAGTAAATAGCCACCAAAGTCTAGAAAGCACAGAGGGTTCCAGACAGGAAAAACCCAAGGAGAAACATGCCGAATCATATAGTAATCAAACTGACAAAAATTAAAGACAAAGAAAAATTATTGAAAGCAACAAGGGAAAAACAACAAATAACATACAAGGGAACTCCCATAAGGTTAACAGCTGATTTCTCAGCAGAAACTCTACAAGCCAGAAGGGAGTGGCATGATATATTTAAAGTGATGAAAGGGAAGAAGCAACAACCAAGATTACTCTACCTGGCAAGGATCTCATTCAGATTTAACGGAGAAATCAAAAGCTTTACAGACAAGCAAAAGCTAGGAGAATTCAGCACCACAAAACCAGATCTACAACAAATTCTAAGGGAACTTCTCTAAGTGGGAAACACAAGAGAAGAAAAGGACCTACAAAAACAAACCCATAACAATTAAGAAAATGGTAATAGGAACGTACATATTGATAATTACCTTAAACGTGAATGGATTAAATGCTCCAACCAAAAGACACAGGCTTGCTGAATGGATACAAACAAGACCCATATATATGCTGTCTACCAGAGACCCAATTCAGACCTAGGGACACATATAGACTGAAAGTGAGGGGATGGATAAAGATATTCCATGCAAATGGAAATCAAAAGAAAGTTGGAGTAGCAATACCCATATCAGATAAAATAGACTTTAAAATAAAGAATGTTACAAGAGACAAGGAAGGACACTGCATAATGATCAAGGGATCAATCCAAGAAGAAGATATAACAATTATAAATATATATGCACCCAACAT